>NW_027196985.1:67500-72187 GCF_038502225.1 Cherax quadricarinatus | reverse complement strand
CCTGACAGTAGCCACGGTGATGTTATTCCCACTCCAGCCTCCCTGACAGTAGCCACGGTGGCGTTATTCCCACTCCAGCCTCCTTGACAGTAGCCACGGTGATGTTACTCCCACTCCAACCTCCGTGACAGTAGCCACGGTGGTGTTATTCCCACTCCAGTTTCCCTGACAGTAGCCACGGTGATGTTATTCCCACTCCTCCCTCCCTGACAGTAGCCACGGTGGTGTTATTCCCACTCCAGTTTCCCTGACAGTAACCACGGTGATGTTATTCCCACTCCTCCCTCCCTGACAGTAGCCACTGTGATGTTATTCCCATTCCAGTCTCCCTGACAGTAGCCACGGTGATGTTATTCCCACTCCAGCCTCCCTGACAGTAGCCACGGTGGTGTTACTGAGTTGTACTCTTCTGTGTTACTGTACTGTACTCTTCTGTGTTTCTTTGCTTACTCTTCTGTGTTACTGTACTGTACTCTTCTGTGTTACTGTACTGTACTGATCTTCTGTGTTACTGTACTGATCTTCTGTGTTACTAGTGTACTGATCTTCTGTGCTACTGTACTGTACTGATCTTCTATGTTACTGTACTGATCTGTGTTACTGGTCTTCTTTTGTGTTACTGTACTGATCTTCTGTGTTACTACTGTACTGATCTTCTGTGGTACTGTACTGTACTGATCTTTTGTGTTACTTTACTGATCTTTTGTGTTACTGTACTGATGTGTGTTACTGTGCTGTACTGTTCTTGTATGTTACTGTACTGATCTTGTGTTTCTTTACTGTGACAAGTGTTGAAGACTGAGCACATCTGTTTCTAACTCTCAGTCAGTTAGTATATATTTTGATAGAATTACCGACAATATGTAAAGTAAAAGGACACAAGTGCAACTAATGTGACATTTTATTGTGGCAATTTTATTGTGACATTTTATTGTGACATTTTATTGTGACATTTTATTGTGACATTTTATTGTTTCGCTCTCCAGGAGCTTTGTCAAGCCGTTACAAACAGTACATGGACACAGATGGTATATATAGGCTTAGAGTGAGGTGTGATTGCAGGTGGTAGTAGTAGTAGTAATATAATATTGCAGGTGGTAGTAGTAGTAGTAATATAATATTGCAGGTGGTAGTAGTAGTAGTAGTAATATAATATTGCAGGTGGTAGTAGTAGTAGTAATATAATATTGCAGGTGGTAGTAGTAGTAGTAGTAATATAATATTGCAGGTGGTAGTAGTAGTAGTAATATAATATTGCAGGTGGTAGTAGTAGTAGTAATATAATATTGCAGGTGGTAGTAGTAGTAGTAATATAATATGGTAGAACAATTAACTTGCAATTAGCTTTTATATCCATTTACTCATGTGCAATTTAATTGTTCTACCACTAGTATTGCACCTCACTCTAAGCCTATATATATCCTCTGTGTCTATGTACTGTTTGTAACGGCTTGACAAAGCTCCTGGTGAGCGAAACGTTGCCACAATAAAATGTCACATTAGTTGCACTTGTGTCCTTTTACTTTACTCAGTCAGTTAACCTGAGCAACTTTTAAGTGGATCTGTCTTGTCCATAATCTTTCTCTTATTTACATGAAAGAATCCTTTAGTTATTCCTCGAGTTCATTGCGACTTTAACTTCATAATGTCTTTTGACTTTTCTTATTCCGTTTTTTAAATTTCTCTTTTTAATTGAATATACTGATTTCTTAAGTGCCCTTCTGCCTTATTTATTCTCCTGTAGATGTCTCTCTTTTGACCTACCAGATATGTTAATCTGTTGTTTTTCCATATACGTAATTGTTTTTTATCTAATTTCCCTATCTGGAACCTTCGGGACCTTTGAGTGGGTCTCTGGTCCTTTTTCTATTTCAAGCTTTTTGAATTTCAACGGATTTCAATTTCAACGCTCGTGTACGGTAACCAGGACAAAATTTTGTGAATTATTGCCATGTGCAAGTTCCACAGTGTTCCACTACAAACATCCACAACATCCACAGTGTTCCACTACAAACATCCACAACATCCACAGTGTTCCACTACAAACATCCACAACATCCACAGTGTTCCACTACAAACATCCACAACATCCACAGTGTTCCACTACAAACATCCACAACATCCACAGTGTTCCACTACAAACATCCACAACATCCACAGTGTTCCACTACAAACATCCACAACATCCACAGTGTTCCACTACAAACATCCACAACATCCACAGTGTTCCACTACAAACATCCACAACATCCACAGTGTTCCACTACAAACATCCAAAACATCCACAACATCCACAGTGTTACTACAAACATACAACATCCACAGTGTTACGCAACATCCACAGTGTTCCACTACAAACATTCACAACATCCACAGTGTTACGCTAGAAACATTCACAACATCCACAGTGTTACGCTAGAAACATTCACAACATCCACAGTGTTCCACTACAAACATCCACAACATCCACAGTGTTCCACTACAAACATCCACAACATCCACAGTGTTCCACTAAAAACATTCACAACATCCACAGTGTTACGCTAGAAACATTCACAACATCCACAGTGTTACGCTAGAAACATTCACAACATCCACAGTGTTACGCTAGAAACATTCACAACATCCACAGTGTTACGCTAGAAACATTCACAACATCCACAGTGTTACGCTAGAAACATTCACAACATCCACAGTGTTACGCTAGAAACATTCACAACATCCACAGTGTTACGCTAGAAACATTCACAACATCCACAGTGTTACGCTAGAAACATTCACAACATCCACAGTGTTACGCTAGAAACATTCACAACATCCACAGTGTTACGCTAGAAACATTCACAACATCCACAGTGTTACGCTAGAAACATTCACAACATCCACAGTGTTACGCTAGAAACATTCACAACATCCACAGTGTTACGCTAGAAACATTCACAACATCCACAGTGTTACGCTAGAAACATTCACAACATCCACAGTGTTACGCTAGAAACATTCACAACATCCACAGTGTTACGCTAGAAACATTCACAACATCCACAGTGTTACGCTAGAAACATTCACAACATCCACAGTGTTACGCTAGAAACATTCACAACATCCACAGTGTTACGCTAGAAACATTCACAACACCGCGGGTTCAAATCCCGCCCGTGGTATGGTTTCCTCGTGACTTCACTGATCACTGTATCCTCTTCCACTCCTTTCCTCTTGATGTTGTGTTGTGATCTGTGATGTACAGAAGTTAGCATATACTGTACCATGAACTGTCTGGAACACTATGGTGATAATGTCTAGGTAGATTGTCGTCTAACTAACCATAGTACACTTCATATTAATTACATTACATACTTTCTTTACTTCATATCTCCTAATTAAATTATTTTTCAGTTGGTAAGTCTTGATTAAATGTTGCAATGATTAATCATGAAACGGTTTAAAACCGAACAGAAACTTCAATCTTAAGTTATGGAAGAAGCAGTGATGAAAAAGGTTGCAGAAATATTGCTTTACTGAGTATTTAAGTAGTGTTATGAGCTGCAGGAGAAAGTTGTGAGTACAAGTATTGTTCTCACAACAGTTATGATAACACAAATAATTACTATCGATAAGTTATTATAAATAGGTAATTAACCTTTACACAAACTATAAGAAAAAATAAAACTGAATTAGGAAGGTAGACAGCCACACTGAGATCCAGCTCTGGGGCCCTGATCCAGCTCTGGGGCCCTGATCCAGCTCTGGGGCCCTGATCCAGCTCTGGGGCCCTGATCCAGCTCTGGGGCCCTGATCCAGCTCTGGGGCCCTGATCCAGCTCTGGGGCCCTGATGCTCACCAGGTCAAACTATCTTTTTTCTATTTTCTTGCTTTTTTTTCTTCTTATATGAGATAATTTTATTACACTTTCATATAATATCTTTTTTTGTAATATAATGAATGAAATTAAATTAATAAACAGATATTTAAAACAATAACCTTATTCATGTTTATTATATTTCTTGCTTTACTAATCTAAACATAATGGTTTATAAGAATAAACATTCCATATTTTTATCATCATTTAAATGTGGGATCTTTTAGCAAGTGTTGTTCAGTCTTTGATATATTTACTTAAGCACCTTATATGTGGCCTTATTTACCTGAAGAATATATGTTGTTTACACACTTTGTACAACACTAAATATTCTTTATTAGTGTCTGTCAGGTGTTGTTGGAGAGACAAGTTTGTCAGGTGTTGTTGGAGAGACAAGTTTGTCAGGTGTTGTTGGAGAGACAAGTTTGTCAGGTGTTGTTGGAGAGACAAGTTTGTCAGGTGTTGTTGGAGAGACAAGTTTGTCAGGTGTTGTTGGAGAGACAAGTTTGTCAGGTGTTGTTGGAGAGACAAGTTTGTCAGGTGTTGTTGGAGAGACAAGTTTGTCAGGTGTTGTTGGAGAGACAAGTTTGTCAGGTGTTGTTGGAGAGACAAGTTTGTCAGGTGTTGTTGGAGAGACAAGTTTGTCAGGTGTTGTTGGAGAGACAAGTTTGTCAGGTGTTGTTGGAGAGACAAGTTTGTCAGGTGTTGTTGGAGAGACAAGTTTGTCAGGTGTTGTTGGAGAGACAAGTTTGTCAGGTGTTGTTGGAGAGACAAGTTTGTCAGGCTACACCATCAACACCAGATATTTTCCTTGTTGATTCACTCACA
>NW_027196985.1:50000-62500 GCF_038502225.1 Cherax quadricarinatus | reverse complement strand
CATCCTCCTCTGTACGTTTTCCATAGCATTTATATCCATTCTGTAATATGGTGACCAGAACTGAGCAGCATAGTCTAAATGAGGCCTAACCAAGGATATATAGAGTTGAAGAACAACCTGGGGACTTCTATTATTTATACTTCTAGATATGAAGCCAAGAATTCTGTTAGCTTTATTGCGAACACTAACGCACTAAAAAAAACCATACCACGGGCGGGGATAGAACCCGCGATCTGAGAGTCTCAAAACTCCAGACCGTCGTGTCTGGAGTTTTGAGACTCTCAGATCGCGAGTTCTATCCCCGCCCGTGGTATGGTTTGTTTGCAATCGTGTCATTACGATTTCGTGTCACTAATGCACTGTTGTCTTGGTTTAAGATTACTACTAACCAGAACTCCTAAATCCTTTTCGCAATCAGTAGTATTAAGTAGTATCAAAACTCCAGACACGACGGTCTGGAGTTTTGAGACTCTCAGATCGCGGGTTCTATCCCCGCCCGTGGTATGGTTTTTTTTAGTGCGTTAGTGTTCGCAATAAAGCTAACAGAATTCTTGGCTTCACATCTAGAAGTATAAATAATAGAAGTCCCCAGGTTGTTCTTCAACTCTATATATCCTTGGTTAGGCCTCATTTAGACTATGCTGCTCAGTTCTGGTCACCATATTACAGAATGGATATAAATGCTATGGAAAACGTACAGAGGAGGATGACAAAGATGATCCCATGTATCAGAAATCTTCCCTATGAGGATAGACTGAGGGCCCTGAATCTGCACACTCTCGAAAGGCGTAGAATTAGGGGGGATATGATCGAAGTGTATAGTGTGTGATCATATACTGCCTCTCACCCCTCAGTGAGTGATCATATACCGCGTCTCAACCCTCAGTGAGTGATCATATACTGCCTCTTACCCCTCAGTGAGTGATCATATACTGCGTCTCACCTCTCAGTGTGTGATCATATACTGCCTCTCACCTCTCAGTGTGTGATCATATACTGCCTCTCACCTCTCAGTGTGTGATCATATACTGCCTCTCACCTCTTAGTGTGTGATCATATACTGCGTCTCACCCCTCAGTGAGTGATCATATACTGCCTCTCACCTCTCATTGTGTGATCATGCACTACGTCTCTCCTTACTCTATGAGTGATCATATACTGCCTCTCACCCCTCAGTAATTAATCATATACTGACTCTCCCCATCCTATACTACCTCACTTTTTCCTCTCAGTGAATGGTGATATAGTGCCTCTCACTCCTCAGTGAATCATTACATACTTCTCTTCCCTCGGTGTTTGATCATATGCTGCCTCTCACCCTTCAGTTTGTGTTTTTTAGTGTTCTTTTAAGATCAGTGAGTGATCATATACTTCCTCTCATTCCCTCAGTGTGTGATCTTATACTGTATCTCTTCTTTCAGTGTGTGATCATATGGTGCGTCTCAATCTTCTGTTTATATATTATGCTGTTTCTCACCCCTTAGCGTGTGATCTTATGCTGCCTCTCACCCCTCAGTGTCTCTGAACATGTACTGCCTCTGAACTATCTGTGTGTGTCTGTGTCTGTGTGTGTATGTGTGTCTGTGTGTGTATGTATGTGCGTGTCCGTGTATATGATCGTATGCTTCCGCATCACTTCTAAGACAATAATCATATCCCTCCCTCATGTTTTTATAACTAGAACCCGAGAGAGAGAGAGAGAGAGAGAGAGAGAGAGAGAGAGAGAGAGAGAGAGAGAGAGAGAGAGAGAGAGAGAGAGAGAGAGAGAGAGAGAGAGAGAGAAAGATTTACAGTTACGTACTTGTTTCTTCAGCAACACAACTATGTTTTCGGTGTCGTATTTTTAGTAACATGTTTATTAGATCTATTTTAATTAATTTCTAAGTTGCAGTACTAATTAACCAAACTTCAGGTTGAAAGTTAAGACACATGTGCTACTTCTGGATATCTTTATTGTAGACGTTTCGCCATCCAGTGGCTTTATCGATATAGATTCAAAGACATAATTAGAAGACAAAAGAACTATATACAAAAGATGAGGTAATCAGTCCCTCAGCCTTGGAGTTAGTGTTCACAGCATCGTGGTGGTGGAGAATCTGGAGCAAAGGCAAGGAGGCTGGCGGTTATTTAGGCGTCAGTGGATAGGGACGTGTAGCAGACGAGGGCATAGTCACTGGTAGGCGGGATTCCCCAGTGGAAGTAGGTCCTACCCAAAGGGATGGGTTAGTTGTAGTAGTTACATCGCCACGATGCTGTGAACACTAACTCCAAGGCTGAGGGACTGATTATCTCCTCTTTTGTATATAGTTCTACTGTCTTCTAATTATGTCCTAGAATCTGTATTGATAAAGCCACTGGATGGCGAAACGTCTACAATGAAGATATCCAGAAGTTGCACATATGTCTTAACTTTCATATTGTCGGTATTTTATACCTTTCTTGCACAAACTTTAGGTTCACTGCAGCGCTTGAGTAAGACACATGTTCAGTAATTTAATATTTTTATCTCGAAATGTTTGGCCATCTCAGGAGGTTGTTATTATCTGAAGTTATGGAACCGAATACACTTCAGTTTCGTGGGACTGATCACCTCAAACTTACTCCTAGGAGGCGAAGGGAATGGTCACCTCATATACATATTTCCATTACTTCTGCTTAACAGATGAAACAAGTCGTTATTAACGCTATTTTTTTCAACATATCGGCCGTATCCCACCGATGGAGGGTCACCTAAAACGGAAAATGAAAGTTTATTCTTTTAAATTTATTAATGTATACAGGAGAAGGGAGTTACTAACCCCTTGCTATCAACATATTAGTCGCTTATTACGTCATACACAACTTACTGAGGAAGAATTCTGTTCCATTTTCCCGTGGAGATAAAAGGAAATAAAGAAGAACAAAAACTACTTAAAAATAGAAGAAAACCCAAAAGTATATATATATGTCGTGCCGAATAGGCAGAACTTGCGATCTTGGCTTAAATAGCAACGTTCATCTTGCCATATAGGACAAGTGAAAATTTGTGTATGCAATAATTTCGCCAAAATCATTCTGAACCTAACGAAAAAAATATATTTCACTGTGCTTGTTTAGTATTAAATTATTGTAAACAAATCTAAAATATATTTAGTTGGGTTAGGCTAAAATAAATTGATCTTGTTATAATAAGGTTAGGTAAGTTTTTAAGATTCTTTTGATGCAAAATTAAATATTTTCCTCACTATCCTCGTAAAAACTCTTCACTGCTTTCAGTAACCTACCTCCTACACCATACACCTGCAACATCTGCCACATTGCCCCCCTATCCACCCTGTCATACGCCTTTTCCAAATCCATAAATGCCACAAAGACCTCTTTAGCCTTATCTAAATACTGTTCACTTATATGTTTCACTGTAAACACCTGGTCCACACACCCCCTACCTTTCCTAAAGCCTCCTTGTTCATCTGCTATCCTATTCTCCGTCTTACTCTTAATTCTTTCAATAATAACTCTACCATACACTTTGCCAGGTATACTCAACAGACTTATCCCCCTATAATTTTTGCACTCTCTTTTATCCCCTTTGCCTTTATACAAAGGAACTATGCATGCTCTCTGCCAATCCCTAGGTACCTTACCCTCTTCCATACATTTATTAAATAATTGCACCAACCACTCCAAAACTATATCCCCACCTGCTTTTAACATTTCTATCTTTATCCCATCAATCCCGGCTGCCTTACCCCCTTTCATTTTACCTACTGCCTCACGAACTTCCCCCACACTCACAACTGGCTCTTCCTCACTCCTACAAGATGTTGTTCCTCCTTGCCCTATACACGAAATCACAGCTTCCCTATCTTCATCAACATTTAACAATTCCTCAAAATATTCCCTCCATCTTCCCAATACCTCTAACTCTCCATTTAATAACTCTCCTCTCCTATTTTTAACTGACAAATCCATTTGTTCTCTAGGCTTTCTTAACTTGTTAATCTCACTCCAAAACTTTTTCTTATTTTCAACAAAATTTGTTGATAACATCTCACCCACTCTCTCATTTGCTCTCTTTTTACATTGCTTCACCACTCTCTTAACCTCTCTCTTTTTCTCCATATACTCTTCCCTCCTTGCATCACTTCTACTTTGTAAAAACTTCTCATATGCTAACTTTTTCTCCCTTACTACTCTCTTTACATCATCATTCCACCAATCGCTCCTCTTCCCTCCCGCACCCACTTTCCTGTAACCACAAACTTCTGCTGAACACTCTAACACTACATTTTTAAACCTACCCCATACCTCTTCGACCCCATTGCCTATGCTCTCATTAGCCCATCTATCCTCCAATAGCTGTTTATATCTTACCCTAACTGCCTCCTCTTTTAGTTTATAAACCTTCACCTCTCTCTTCCCTGATGCTTCTATTCTCCTTGTATCCCATCTACCTTTTACTCTCAGTGTAGCTACAACTAGAAAGTGATCTGATATATCTGTGGCCCCTCTATAAACATGTACATCCTGAAGTCTACTCAACAGTCTTTTATCTACCAATACATAATCCAACAAACTACTGTCATTTCGCCCTACATCATATCTTGTATACTTATTTATCCTCTTTTTCTTAAAATATGTATTACCTATAACTAAACCCCTTTCTATACAAAGTTCAATCAAAGGGCTCCCATTATCATTTACACCTGGCACCCCAAACTTACCTACCACACCCTCTCTAAAAGTTTCTCCTACTTTAGCATTCAGGTCCCCTACCACAATTACTCTCTCACTTGGTTCAAAGGCTCCTATACATTCACTTAACATCTCCCAAAATCTCTCTCTCTCCTCTGCATTCCTCTCTTCTCCAGGTGCATACACGCTTATTATGACCCACTTCTCGCATCCAACCTTTACTTTAATCCACATAATTCTTGAATTTACACATTCATATTCTCTTTTCTCCTTCCATAACTGATCATTCAACATTACTGCTACCCCTTCCTTTGCTCTAACTCTCTCAGATACTCCAGATTTAATCCCATTTATTTCCCCCCACCGAAACTCCCCTACCCCCTTCAGCTTTGTTTCGCTTAGGGCCAGGACATCCAACTTCTTTTCATTCATAACATCAGCAATCATCTGTTTCTTGTCATCCGCACTACATCCACGCACATTTAAGCATCCCAGTTTTATAAAGTTTTTCTTCTTCTCTTTTTTAGTAAATGTCTACAGGAGAAGGGGTTACTAGCCCATTGCTCCCGGCATTTTAGTCGCCTCATACGACACGCATGGCTTACGGAGGAAAGATTCTTTTCCACTTCCCCATGGACAATAGAAGAAATAAAGAGGAACAAGAGCTATTTAGAAAAAGGAGAAAAACCTAGATGTATGTATATATATATGCATGTGCGTGTCTGTGAAGTGTGACCAAAGTGTAAGTAGGAGTAGCAAGATATCCCTGTTATCTAGCGTGTTTATGAGACAGAAAAAGAAACCAGCAATCCTACCATCATGCAAAACAGTTACAGGTTTCTGTTTCACAGTCATCTGGCAGGACGGTAGTACTTCCCTGGGTGGTTGCTGTCTACCAACCTACTACCTAAATCTTTAAACTTATAAGAGAAAATTTTAGAAAAGACTTAATTTTAATTGAGTTCTTGCTAATTGACCAGTTTTACATATTCGGAACGACATATATATATATATATATATATATATATATATATATATATATATATATATATATATATATATATATATATATATATATATATATATATATATATACACACACACACACACACACACACACACACACACACACACACACATACACACACACACACACGTGTGTGTGCGTTTGTATGTACTCACCTAGCTGTATTCACCCAGTTGTAATTACAGGGGTCGAATTATAGCTCCTGACCCCGCCTTTTCACTGGTCACTACTAGGACACTCTTCCTTCTCCATGAGCTTTATCATACTCTTGTTAAAGCTATGTATGGATCCTGCCTCCACTTCATCACTTCCCAAATTATTCCACTTCCTGACAATTCTGTGACTGAAGAAATACTTCCTAACATCCCTGTGATTCATCTGAGTCTTCAATTTCCAACTATGACTCCTTGTTGCTGTGTTCCATTACTGGAACATTCTGTCTCTGTCCACTTTGTCGATTCCTCTCAGCATTTTATATGTCGTTATCATATCATCTCTATCTCTCCTGTCTTCCAGTGTCTTCAGGTTAATTTCTCTTAACTTCTCCTCGCATATATCCCTTAGCTCCGGGACTAGTCTTGTTGCAAATCTCTGCACTTTTTTAGTTTCCTTACATGCTTGGCAAGGTGTGGGTTCCAAACTGGTGCTGCATACTCTAGTATGGGCCTAACGTACACGGTGTACAGGGTCCTGAACGATTCCTTATCGGAATACTGTTCTTAGGTTTGCTAGGCGCCTGTATACTTCAGCAGTTATTTGGCTGACGTGCGCCTCAGGAGATGTGCCTGGTGTTATACTCACCCAAAGACCCTTTTCCTTGAGTGAGGTTTGTAGTCTCTGGCCCCCTAGACTATACTCCGTGTGCGGTCTCCTTTGCCTTTCCCCAATCTTCATGACTTTGCACTTGGTGGTGTTGAACTCCAAAGGGATCTGGACAGGTTGTAGGCCATTCACAAATACCTGGAGCAGCACCGGTACTAGGACTGACCCCCGTGGAACCCCACTCGTCGCAGGCGCCCACTCTGACACGTCGCCACGTACCATGACTCGCTGTTGTCTTCCTGACAGGTATTCCCTGATCCATTGTGGTGCCTTTCCTGTTACCCGTGTCTGGTCCTCCAGCTTTTGCACTAATCTCTTGTGTTTAACTGTGTGTGTGTGTGTGTGTGTGTGTGTGTGTGTGTGTGTGTGTGTGTTTGTGTGTGTGTGTGCTTACTCACCTAATTGTCCTCACCTAAATTAGGTTGCAGGGGATTAATCTCTTCTCCTGGCTCCACCTCCCTGCAAACCGCTAATGGTTTCAACGCGCTCCTGGCTACGTGAACTCTTATCATACCTTTAAGGTCGTAATTCGATTTTCTTTTTGCCACTTTCCTGTCTAAGTCGTTCTACTTCCTGACCACTCTAAGGTTAAAGAAAAATTTCCTGATATCCCTGTTGCTTATATGTGCTTGTAACTTTCAGCTGTGACCTTGTGTACCTGACATCTGCCTCTCAAACTGACTCTCCCTGTCCACACTGTCAGTTCCTCTTCTACACGTCTAAATCATATTTTCGTCCATTTGTTCTCTAGTGTTCTCAAGTTTTACTCTTCAAACCTGTCCTCGTAGTTCATACCCCACACTTCTGGGACTAGCTTTATTGCAAACCTTTGCACTTTTCCCAGCTTTACATGCTTTAACAGATCTGGGTTTTGTACTAGCACCGAATACTCCAAGTTCGCTTTGGCAAATAGCGTGTGTAAGGTCCTGAATGCTTGCTTGTTGAAGCTCCTGAACACATCCTTTAAATTTACCAGCCTCGCGTTTCCTGCAACGGTTATTGTGGGTTGATGTGTATCTCGGGCGAAATTCTCGTACCTACAGTATGCTCTCCCTCATAACCTTCACTTTCAGGAAGGTTTGTATCATTTATTCCCCTTAGATTTTATACTGATTTGGGACCTATCTTTCCTTCTTGTGTATGTGTGTGTGTGCGTGTGTGTGTGTGTGTGTGTGTGTGTGTGTGTGTGTGTGTGTGTGTGTGTGTGTGTGTGTGTGTGTGTGTGTGTGTGTGTGTAGAAGAGTGCTGTCTGCGGATCTGAGTACATACAGTAGAAGCGTGTGTGCTCTGTGTTTAGCCCTACTTCTGCTATGAATCTTCCTTTGTGTCTATGATTGCATTTATGTCTATGATTGTTTTTACACACTGTTGTGTACTGTCTCATATGCTTTTGGAGTTGTGAAACACCTATGGATACATTTACACACTGCCTTTGTAGCAAGAAAAACATTCACCTAACAGTTACTCTATTGTCGGGGTCGCAGCCAGTCAGCCTAACCTGTTACCTCGTTCACAAAGGAATGATAGAGTGATCACTCACAGGCAGCTAAAGGCACACACACTATAAAAAGATGACAGCTAACCATATTGCACTACATTAAGTGAGCATAATACGTCTGGAGGGAAGTACATTTCAGAAGCTTAGATTCCTACAGTCATTCCTCAGAACTAAAAATTATGATCGGCATTCATTGTAGATGACGCCTACACTGTATTATCCACTCTTCTCAAACTGTTGACAAGCAATATTAACTTTCACTCTGCATGTTATTCCAATTATTTCATAAATTTTGATATTACTCTTGTCCACATGATTAACTGGTATAAAGCAGTTACTCCAGACAACACCCAATACCCGCCAGTCTACGCCCACACCAACTACTGCTACATTCGAAAAGAAACTCTTGACGTCACCTCATTCCACTGCCTTTGGTTACCTCGTCTTACGTTTGTGTGATGACTTTTGAACGTTGTCACGCGCTATTACTGCCGAGTCGCTCTAGCACCGTCCTAGTGACACGAAAAGTTCGGACAACGCTTTAAGCTGTGGTGCCAAAGCATCACGATATAAGTGTGTCACAGTGTGCTTGAAACTGCAGGAGCAGAGCTATGCTCGTCGTTTCCCTTCAATAATCTGTTCATTATATACATATATGTATTTTTTTTTTAATTTTCACAGGAAAAATTTTGCTTTCCGCTTTTTGCACAATTTGCAGCGGTTATCCTTGTTGCAGCTACAAGGAAATCTTCTTTATCAAATCTTTACAAGACCTTGTAAATTGGTATCATGTTTCCTCTCGACCTCTTATCAATCAACATTGGAAACATTAATGTTTTAATTCGTTCATCATAGTTCATACTGCTCAAATTTGACAGCCATTATGTAATCCTTCTTTAAACTTTTTTTTTTTTTAACTTATTTGTGTATTTCCTAAGGTGTGCTGAACAGACATTCGCTGCATATTACAATTTTGGTCTAATATAAATTATGTTCAACTTTAACATTTTGCTCTCCATATATTTGAAAACCATTGCATAGTTTGACAGTGTGGAATAATGCAACACGGATATAACTCCCAAATTCCTTTCTCTATCTCATACTTTCTGCATTTTGCCTTTCAGGCTATATTCTTCTGGTGGCGTCCTTTCACTTTCTGCCATTTCTATTACATGGAATTTATCAACATCAAATTCCACGTGTTCAAAGTATCCAGATCCTGTTGTAAGGATTTACATTGATTTGTCATCATTAATCTTACATTTTTGTAGCCTCTGGAAACATATTTGTTCATTTCTTATTCCTTCTGGTAAATCATTTATATATATTAGAATCACTATTAGTCATTTTTCCTTTTATAACTGTATGCATTTTCCTCTTAAAGGAGGGTGCGATTTTTTTAGGAGTGATAAAAAAGGAAAATTTAAAAATTATGGAAAAAATGTTTTCCTATCGAAAAATAGTGCATAATTCTGACAGCACGTTGATGTAATTAGCTTGTTTCTATGATATTTCTAAGTATGTGTTTCCAAAAATGTATTTTTTTTTTGTTCATGCTGTCATCAAAAAGACATGATGGCAATTCGTGTTTTTTATCCCCTAAAAAATTACGATTTTTAGGATTGTTTCATTCTAAATACACTACATTGTAACTTCTCTGAGGACTCCATTCAAATTCAGGAAGAGATAAGAACTCAGTCACCTGAGGGCTGTCAACATGTATTGAGGTGAGCAACTTACTGAAATGTGGCGCGCCATGACCGTAGAGTTTTTACAGAAAACATAATATATGTATAACTCAGGAATAAGATATTGACAATATTTTCCATTATTAGAGAAAAGTGTTTATAGGAGTGTAACGATTTTTGCACATATTATTGAGTAATGATGGTTCTACTAGCATGTAAAGGCGATTTGCGATATTTTTTACCGCTTTGTTTTTAGTGATTTTTTTTCTCTCCCCCTCAAAAAAAAAAAAAAAAAAAAAAATATTAAAAAATAATAAAATTCAACATTTTTTATTATGCAATCTATTGACATTTTGCTCAAACGGGGTTAGTACCATGATTATCTAGACCTTATCTTTCATCTGATGCCAACTTGATCAATATACATCTTACCAATATTGTAGAAAAAGGAGTGTTTTATGCCCTATAGAATAGGGCACTATTTATTTTTTTCTGTCTTTTAAGGGAAAAAGTCACTACAGTGTGTTGGTTTCAAATGCTGCTTAAATCACTGTAAAAAAAATCATTGAAATTGGACCAAAATTATCAAAAAATGATTTCGCTAGCACCCTCCTAAAAGTCTTTCATCCATTGTGATTATTTATCTTTAACTCCATCAATATTTTTTAGTTTCCAAATAATTATTTCATCGGGAACCCTATCAAAACTTTTCTAAATGTCAGGGTAAATGCAATCTGCCCATCCATTTCTTTCTTGCACAATTTTTGTAATTCTCTCATAATAACTTAGCAAATTTGATAAACATGAAAGTGCAGACGCTCAATCAACTTGTTTACCTTTTAGGAAGCTATAATTCTCTGTGTGAATGTGATAGTATTATACTCTCGTGTTTTCTTTCAATAAATTTACAACAGCAACAACTATCAATGAAACCAGTCTTTACTTTATAGGGTGTTCCATGTCACTTTTCGAAAGCATAAACAAGATACGTGCTGTTTTCTATGCTTCTATATTGGGAAACCTATTCCACGAAACGTTTCATAGTTTATAAGCTTTACGAGCCCTTAACACACAGTTAGCAACTGTACATAATAATAATTATTTACCTTTCTAGGAAGGTAGTAACTAACCATTGATAATATTAAGACAGTTTTAGATCCTAAAATAGGTAGGATTAGATTTAATGTACTATTAGTTAGAGAGCTAGCTATTCAAATTCGAATAAAATCAGTTAACAAACGCTAACTCGTCAGTTACATCTCAGAGGACATCGAGAGAAGGCGTGACTTAAGATTAGCCAGAAAACATGAATTTACTCATTTGGAGTGGGGAACGACAAGACTAAAGAAGCTTCTTCAGGTACCTAGGGTACTTTTATCCAGGCCAGCCCAGCAAACTAGACTTTCGTTTCCTGTCAGCATAATTGGCCAATCTTTCTGCAGAAACGCGGGTTGAGTATGTTCGCGGGGTGATCTAGGTGGATGAGCACCGGAAGTCCATCATGAATGAGGTACTGAGAGTTAAGGAAGCGTAATACTTCGTCATTTCAAGTGAGCTGACATTGCTTTTCTACAGTTAGGAATGTCACTTCACAGTTATGTGGATTTTTTTTGCATGAGACACTGGTGTGCCTGAGATATTAACTCGGGTAGTCTGTGTCAACAGCTTTTGCTAAATCTGCAGCGCACTAGAAAACAGTTCGCACAAAAATGCACATATGTTGATTGCTGAATTGAACTCCTAAAAAGTGGATAACATGACTTATCCGCACATTTTTGAGACTCAAGGTACTATCCAGTCAGGTGTTAGTTTTTTCTTATTAGACCTATTAAAAATTTCTTTACTTTCTCTTCATATTTCACTATTCTGTAATTCAGCTGTCTCTATATTTTTATATATGTATATTTACATACGTGCATATGTGCATCGATATGAGTAAGTTTGGAGTATTTACATATTTGTAGTTCCAGGAACTGAACACCATTGTTGCTACCTCTTCAGTATTTAGTTTGATATGTACATATGTATATAAAATTTAAGGTTATAATAAATTCTACCTATTAATGATCTGCATTCGAGGAATCTTCTACAATATTTAATAAGAAATATTTTAATTACACTCTTGCCACGACTTTTATAAATTTACGAATTTTGATTAACTGTTAATGATTCAGAGAAAGCTCTGTTTATCTACTGTGCGTATTTATCTAATGCGCGTATATTTTTAATTCTCGTGTCAACCAGAGAAACGTATATTTACTATATACAGTCTTTCTTAGGCTTCATGTATTTTAAGTAGTATTTTCACCAACTGGTGAAAATACTACCGGGTATTTTCACCAACTGGAAAATACCCGGACCAGGACAACACCGGGGGACCAAAGTCAGTCAGTCAGGTTGTACGAAATATGACTGTGGTTATTTGGGGAAAACCCAAGCTTAATTCTTCATAAAAATAATTATGAGCTTATCATCGATGCTTTCACAGGGTCTAGTGGAATGTTAGGACATGTTTTCGGGTACAAACCTTGCATGAAACCTGATTAATCACCTACTGGAGGGTAATGGTGCCATGAAAAACATTCTTCCTGGTTGGACAATGGCTAGACAACGTATTTTTCATGTTCTTTAAAGTTTTCATTGTGTATTAACGTTTTATGTAAAAATTATGTACTTTTGTAATTTTAATTACATAAAACATATGTTTACGTAAATAGTGAAATAATAATATTATTTACAGTGCTAAAATTATACGCATAGAATGGAGTTAATAACGTATTATAAATTTATT
>NW_027196985.1:32500-45000 GCF_038502225.1 Cherax quadricarinatus | reverse complement strand
GAACCTTGATGGTCCGTGTGGCTACGTACTGAACCTTGATGGTCCGTGTGGCTACGTAGTGAACCTTGATGGTCCGTGTGGCTACGTACTGAACCTTGATGGTCCGTGTGGCTACGTACTGAACCTTGATGGTCCGTGTGGCTACGTACTGAACCTTGATGGTCCGTGTGGCTACGTACTGAACCTTGATGGTCCGTGTGGCTACGTCTGAACGATGTCCGTGTGGCTACGTACTGAACCTTGGTAGTCCGTGTCGCTACGTACTGAACCTTCATAGTCCGTGTGGCTACGTACTGAACCTTGATAGTCCGTGTGGCTACGTCTGAACCTTGATGTGTGTGGCTACGTACTGATGGTCCGTGTGGCTACGTGAACCTTGATGGTGTGGCTACGTGTGGCTACGTACTGAACCTTGATGATGTGGCTACGTACTGTGTGGCTACGTACTGAACCTTGATGGTCCGTGTGGCTACGTACTGAACCTTGATGGTCCGTGTGGCTACGTAATGAACCTTGATGGTCCGTGTGGCTACGTACTGAACCTTGATGGTCCGTGTGGCTACGTACTGAACATTGTTGGTCCGTGTGGCTACATACTGAACCTTGATGGTCCTACGTTGATGGTCCGTGTGGCTACGTACTGAACCTTGATGGTCCGTGTGGATACGTACTGAACCTTGTTGGTCCGTGTGGCTACGTACTGAACCTTGATGGTCCGTGTGGCTACGTACTGAACCTTGATGGTCCGTGTGGCTACGTACTGAACCTTGATGGTCCGTGTGGCTACGTACTGAACCTTGATGGTCCGTGTGGCTACGTACTGAACCTTGATGGTCCGTGTGGCTACGTACTGAACCTTGATGGTCCGTGTGGCTACGTACTGAACCTTGATGGTCCGTGTGGCTACGTACTGAACCTTGATGGTCCGTGTGGCTACGTACTGAACCTTGATGGTCCGTGTGGCTACGTACTGAACCTTGATGGTCCGTGTGGCTACGTACTGAACCTTGATGGTCCGTGTGGCTACGTACTGAACCTTGATGGTCCGTGTGGCTACGTACTGAACATTGATGGTCCGTGTGGCTACGTACTGAACCTTGATGGTCCGTGTGGCTACGTACTGAACCTTGATGGTCCGTGTGGCTACGTACTGAACCTTGATGGTCCGTGTGGCTACGTACTGAACCTTGATGGTCCGTGTGGCTACGTACTGAACCTTGATGGTCCGTGTGGCTACGTACTGAACCTTGATGGTCCGTGTGGCTACGTACTGAACCTTGATGGTCCATGTGGCTACGTACTGAACCTTGATGGTCCGTGTGGCTACGTACTGAACCTTGATGGTCCGTGTGGCTACGTACTGAACCTTGATGGTGTGGCTACGTGTGAACCTATGGTCCGTGTGGCTACGTGAACCTTGATGGTCCGTTTGGCTACGTACTGAACCTTGATGGTCCTTTTGGCTACGTACTGAACCTTGATGGTCCGTGTGGCTACGTAATGAACCTTGATGGTCCGTGTGGCTACGTACTGAACCTTGATGGTCCGTGTGGCTACGTACTGAACCTTGATGGTCCGTGTGGCTACGTACTGAACCTTGATGGTCCGTGTGGCTACGTACTGATGGTCCGTGTGGCTACCTCCGTGTGGCTACGTAATGAACCTTGATGGTCCGTGTGGCTACGTACTGAACCTTGATGGTCCGTGTGGCTACGTACTGAACATTGATGGTCCGTGTGGCTACATACTGAACATTGATGGTCCGTGTGGCTACGTAATGAACCTTGATGGTCCGTGTGGCTACGTACTGAGCCTTGATGGTCCGTGTGGCTACGTAATGAACCTTGATGGTCCGTGTGGCTACGTATTGAACCTTGATGGTCCGTGTGGCTACGTACTGAACCTTGATGGTCCGTGTGGCTACGTACTGAACCTTGATGGTCCGTGTGGCTACGTACTGAACCTTGATGGTCCGTGTGGCTACGTACTGAACCTTGATGGTCCGTGTGGCTACGTACTGAACCTTGATGGTCCGTGTGGCTACGTACTGAACCTTGATGGTCCGTGTGGCTACGTACTGAACCTTGATGGTCCGTGTGGCTACGTACTGAACCTTGATGGTCCGTGTGGCTACGTACTGAACCTTGATGGTCCGTGTGGCTACGTACTGAACCTTGATGGTCCGTGTGGCTACGTACTGAACCTTGATGGTCCGTGTGGCTACGTACTGAACCTTGATGGTCCGTGTGGCTACGTACTGAACCTTGATGGTCCGTGTGGCTACGTACTGAACCTTGATGGTCCGTGTGGCTACGTACTGAACCTTGATGGTCCGTGTGGCTACGTACTGAACCTTGATGGTCCGTGTGGCTACGTACTGAACCTTGATGGTCCGTGTGGCTACGTACTGAACCTTGATGGTCCGTGTGGCTACGTACTGAACCTTGATGGTCCGTGTGGCTACGTACTGAACCTTGATGGTCCGTGTGGCTACGTACTGAACCTTGATGGTCCGTGTGGCTACGTACTGAACCTTGATGGTCCGTGTGGCTACGTACTGAACCTTGATGGTCCGTGTGGCTACGTACTGAACCTTGATGGTCCGTGTGGCTACGTACTGAACCTTGATGGTCCGTGTGGCTACGTACTGAACCTTGATGGTCCGTGTGGCTACGTACTGAACCTTGATGGTCCGTGTGGCTACGTACTGAACCTTGATGGTCCGTGTGGCTACGTACTGAACCTTGATGGTCCGTGTGGCTACGTACTGAACCTTGATGGTCCGTGTGGCTACGTACTGAACCTTGATGGTCCGTGTGGCTACGTACTGAACCTTGATGGTCCGTGTGGCTACGTACTGAACCTTGATGGTCCGTGTGGCTACGTACTGAACCTTGATGGTCCGTGTGGCTACGTACTGAACCTTGATGGTCCGTGTGGCTACGTACTGAACCTTGATGGTCCGTGTGGCTACGTACTGAAACCTTGATGGTCCGTGTGGCTACGTACTGAACCTTGATGGTCCGTGTGGCTACGTACTGAACCTTGATGGTCCGTGTGGCTACGTACTGAACCTTGATGGTCCGTGTGGCTACGTACTGAACCTTGATGGTCCGTGTGGCTACGTACTGAACCTTGATGGTCCGTGTGGCTACGTACTGAACCTTGATGGTCCGTGTGGCTACGTACTGAACCTTGATGGTCCGTGTGGCTACGTACTGAACCTTGATGGTCCGTGTGGCTACGTACTGAACCTTGATGGTCCGTGTGGCTACGTACTGAACCTTGATGGTCCGTGTGGCTACGTACTGAACCGTTGATGGTCCGTGTGTGTGGCTACGTACTGAACCTTGATGGTCCGTGTGGCAACGTACTGAACCTTGATGGTCCGTGTGGCTACGTACTGAACCTTGATGGTCCGTGTGGCTACGTACTGAACCTTTGATGGTCCGTGTGGCTACGTACTGAACCTTGATGGTCCGTGTGGCTACGTACTGAACCTAGATGGTCCGTGTGGCTACGATGGTCCGTGTGGCTACGTGAACCTTGATGGTCCGTGTGGCTACGTACTGAACCTTGATGGTCCGTGTGGCTACGTACTGAACTGATGGTCCGTGTGGCTACGTGATTGATGGTCCGTGTGGCTACGTACTGAACCTTGATGGTCCGTGTGGCTACGTACTGAACCTTTGATGGTCCGTGTGGCTACGTACTGAACCTTGATGGTCCGTGTGGCTACGTACTGAACCTTGATGGTCCGTGTGGCTACGTACTGAACCTTGATGGTCCGTGTGGCTACGTACTGAACTTGATGGTCCGTGTGGCTACGTACTGAACCTTGATGGTCCGTGTGGCTACGTGTGATGCTACGAACTGAACCTTGATGGTCCGTGTGGCTACGTACTGAACCTTGATGGTCCGTGTTGCTACGTACTGAACCTTGATGGTCCGTGTGGCTACGTACAAATACTGAAATGATCCGTGTGGCTACGTACAACCTTGATGGTCCGTGTGGCTAGTAACAACAGAGATACAAAGATCACAGTAACAACAGAGATACAAAGATCATGCTGTGAGACACAGTAACAACAGAGATATAAAGGTCATGCTGTGAGATACAGTAACAACAGAGATATAAAGGTCATGTTGTGAGACACAGTAACAACAGAGATACAAAGACCACACTGTGAGACACAGTAACAACAGAGATACAAAGGTTACGCTGTGAAACACAGTAACAACAGAGATACAAAGGTCATGTTGTGAGACACAGTAACAACAGAGATACAAAGATCACGCTGTGAGATACAGTAACAACAGAGATACAAAGATCACGCTGTGAGATACAGTAACAACAGAGATACAAAGATCACGCTGTGAGATACAGTAACAACAGAGATACAAAGATCACGCTGTGAGATACAGTAACAACAGAGATACAAAGATCACGCTGTGAGATACAGTAACAACAGAGATACAAAGATCACGCTGTGAGATACAGTAACAACAGAGATACAAAGATCACGCTGTGAGATACAGTAACAACAGAGATACAAAGATCACGCTGTGAGATACAGTAACAACAGAGATACAAAGATCACGCTGTGAGATACAGTAACAACAGAGATACAAAGATCACGCTGTGAGATACAGTAACAACAGAGATACAAAGATCACGCTGTGAGATACAGTAACAACAGAGATACAAAGATCACGCTGTGAGATACAGTAACAACAGAGATACAAAGATCACGCTGTGAGATACAGTAACAACAGAGATACAAAGATCACGCTGTGAGATACAGTAACAACAGAGATACAAAGATCACGCTGTGAGATACAGTAACAACAGAGATACAAAGATCACGCTGTGAGATACAGTAACAACAGAGATACAAAGATCACGCTGTGAGATACAGTAACAACAGAGATACAAAGATCACGCTGTGAGATACAGTAACAACAGATACAAAGATCACGCTGTGAGATACAGTAACAACAGAGATACAAAGATCACGCTGTGAGATACAGTAACAACAGAGATACAAAGATCACGCTGTGAGATACAGTAACAACAGAGATACAAAGATCACGCTGTGAGATACAGTAACAACAGAGATACAAAGATCACGCTGTGAGATACAGTAACAACAGAGATACAAAGATCACGCTGTGAGATACAGTAACAACAGAGATACAAAGATCACGCTGTGAGATACAGTAACAACAGAGATACAAAGATCACGCTGTGAGATACAGTAACAACAGAGATACAAAGATCACGCTGTGAGATACAGTAACAACAGAGATACAAAGATCACGCTGTGAGATACAGTAACAACAGAGATACAAAGATCACGCTGTGAGATACAGTAACAACAGAGATACAAAGATCACGCTGTGAGATACAGTAACAACAGAGATACAAAGATCACGCTGTGAGATACAGTAACAACAGAGATACAAAGATCACGCTGTGAGATACAGTAACAACAGAGATACAAAGATCACGCTGTGAGATACAGTAACAACAGAGATACAAAGATCACGCTGTGAGATACAGTAACAACAGATACAGATAAGATACAGTAACAACAGATACAAAGATCACGCTGTGAGATACAGTAACAACAGAGATACAAAGATCACGCTGTGAGATACAGTAACAACAGAGATACAAAGATCACGCTGTGAGATACAGTAACAACAGAGATACAAAGATCACGCTGTGAGATACAGTAACAACAGAGATACAAAGATCACGCTGTGAGATACAGTAACATGCGAAGAAAGTCAAATAAAGTAAATAGCTGTAAAACATAATTAAAATAAAATTTTAACTGGATTGCCTGACCATGTTGGTCAGGCTGGCTGGAAAGTTCTCCTCTTCCGGCTGAACCAGGTTTCCAGGCTACCCGGGTAGACGTATTTACTGGGCGCAGATTTCTGTGTCTCCATCCCTGTTATAACGTCTACCGGTATCTATATATTTTTTAACACTTGTGTTATATTATCATATATGGGAAGTGCTGCATGTAGTTGCCATATTTAACAAGCTGAGCTCCTCTCTGAGGAAATGCTGTGTTTGTTCACCTTTCTTGTACGTTACCGTTACTGTACTAGTCACAACTGCAGTCAGCGTTGGTAACAGATGGGATAGAAACATTAGTGGCTAGTACCGTCAACAGTAATATCAATAAAGACAGAAGTCAGGGCTTCTAGTGCAGTTCAGACCAGTACCATCGTTACCATTGACTTGCTAAGTAAAACTCACTAAGTGAATATTACGGCTGTATGGTGCAGTGGTCAGCAAGGTCTCCTCTAGAA
The DNA here is from genome assembly GCF_038502225.1 of Cherax quadricarinatus. NCBI lineage: Eukaryota > Metazoa > Arthropoda > Malacostraca > Decapoda > Parastacidae > Cherax > Cherax quadricarinatus. Next base: position 38,673 of record NW_027196985.1, on the reverse strand, counting down.
ACACTGAGATATATTATATTTATCTCCCAGTGATTTAATTTTACAGTTTGATATGAAACATTTACCATTATCCTAATGTTATGGAATCATTATTTTAATGAGAAGTATTCAACAGCTAAGGGTGACAGGTCGCCTGGGAAATATAAGACCTACATAAACATGACGGATTTTCCCCGAAATGAAAATTTATACAATTATGTGAATCTTTTTTTAAAAATACGTACGTCTGTATATTATTGTTGTTTTATGTCTACTGTTAAGACTCAGGAAAAGTTGCTTCTACATTCTAAGTGAATACAGTTATTACATACCAAGCTTCGTGAATTCAGATCTGTGGTAGAGTTGTAGCAACTTTGTCTATGATTGTATCTGTACATTATATTGTGTGTAAACCAGACATTTGCGTTAAGACTCAACAGGACTTATTGTGAATACTCTGGGAAGATTCCAGTGAAGCGAGAAGACATTTCAGTGCACCGTTTCAAGGTAAATTGTGGAAGTGTTGTGCAGTTTGTGAATGTTTGTGAGTGGTGGTAGTGAGGAAGACGGCCAGTGGAGGGGTGGGGGAGTATAAGGCCTACACTGTGTATGAGTACCGGCCAAGATTATCGTACATACAAACCTCGAAAAGCTCTTGTAAAGACATCTATATCCAGCACCATGCACCATGCTTCCAGTTAACTTGGAAATGATTGTGTCGATGCATGGACTATTTAGAGGCATATGTTATGGAAAAACAATGTGAAATTAATGTTAACGAGGGAGTGACCAGTCAGTGCATCCACCCCCACGTCACGGGGGTGGGTGGAAGAGGTGGGATGTGAAACTAGATGATGAGTGAGCACATTGGTTCAGCAGTGCCCATACCCGCATTGTTCATAGTGTACATGGGAAACAAATAAAGTTATGTGTATTGTAAGACAGTGTGAACAATATATAGTGCGCAAGTCCATGTGTATTGTACTTCCCGGGATAACCCCACTCAACAACCTGCGCCTCCCCCACCTAATTCCCAGGGGAAGTTTTCCCCTTCCCCTCCCAGCCCCTCAAACTCCACCAGGCCACCACGGTCAAGTTCACTACCTTCCACGCACCATACCCACCCAGCATGTCATATTCCACTCCTATTGTCTAGTCTAGCAGATGGATGCCAACCAGGAGGAAGCAAGCAGCCAGGGAAATGGCACGGTTGGCAATACTAGGAGAGGCAAGTGTCGGTCATGCTTACAGCTTCGTTGTCTCAACTCGAATGGTTTCCTCCGCAAACACGGTAGTTGCCCTGGTTCAGGATGTCCTCCTGTGGAAAGTGATGATCCAGAGCCACCTCGGGCACCTGAACCCTCTCCAACAGATTTCATCTCATCAGACAATCTCTTGGAAGCAATTAAAGCAACAGGTACCAGGACACTCACACATATTCCCAAAGCAGCCCGTCCACACGCAGGTGGGAAACTTACAGACCTCCTAAAAAAAGTAAACGATGGTTATACTATCTTAAATGCTCCACCAACCATCAAGGCATGGCACAACTTGCTACTTTTTGGCAATGTCTGCTTAGCTGTGCCGGAAAGAAGGGGAAAGAGGCTAGCCTCAATGATAATTAAATCCTTAAGAGATTTTCCTAGAGTTGATAACCTCATTCGCCTTCCCCGTCAACACAAAAAAGGGAGAGGCAGAACCCCCACTCACTCTACTGACAGTGAAAAAGTCAGAGTCCAGGTGAGCAAGAAAATTGAAGAGGGCAACACAGTGGGGGCAATCAGAATTATTACCAGTGAAGATACAGTTGCTCCCAGGGATGCTGACACGGCTGAAGCACTTAGAGGAAAGCACCCTGCCAGGGAAACCAGTGGCACCAACAGTTCCAACACCTCTGTCCCCACTATGGAACCATTGATAGTGGAAGACTAAGACATTTACAAAGCAATAATGTCGTTCCCATCTGGCTCTGCTGGGGGTTACACTGGAATAAGGCCACAGCATTTAAAGGAAATGGTTAATCCAGTTATTGGGGAAATTGCAGAGACACTGCTTTCAGAGATCACAAGGTTCGTCAACAATTCCTTGGCTGGTCTGATTCCTGATGAAATTAGACCTTTCTTTTTTGGTGCAACACTTTGTGCACTTAAAAAGAAGGATGGAGGAATTCGGCCAATTGCAGTAGGCAACACGTTACGCCGTTACGCCGCCTCGTATCCAAAGCTGCTGTCCGAAGTATTCGTGCACAGGCAGCCATGATGCTTCAACCAAACCAGCTTGGCTTTGGGGTCTCTCAAGGAAGTGAAGCAGCGGTTCATGCAACAAGGGCGTATATCAACAACCTGCCTGAGGACAATGCAGTGGTAAAATTAGATTTCAAGAATGCGTTCAATCTCCTGAAAAGAGACGTGGTATTAGCAGCAGTACAAGAACATTTCCCTGGTCTCTTCCCTTTTGTTTCAGCTGGGTATAGCAAGGAATCAATGCTTCTCTTTGGAGAGCATGAAATCACATCATCGGAGGGTGTCCAACAAGGAGATCCTCTTGCACCATTTCTCTTCTGTATAGCAGTTAGGGAAATCACAGTCAGACTGACCAGCGAGCTAAACATCTGGTTCCTAGATGATGGCACACTAGCAGGTACAAAAGAGTCCCTCCTACATGACCTTACACAGGTAATGACACGGGGACAGGAAATGGGTCTCATCCTGAATCCATCCAAATGTGAAATCATCTCAGTCAGTCAACAAGTGATAAATGCAGTGAGATCAAAACTACCAGGAGCAGCAGTCATTGCCCCCACAAATAGTGTCTTGCTAGGAGCACCTCTGGGAAGCAATGCCATTGACACAATTCTCAGGAAGAAATTGGAAGAGTTAATGAGAATGGAACAACGAATAGGCAATCTGGACACCCACGATGCCTTGTACCTTCTCACAAAGTGCTTGAGCCTGCCCAGGTTGACATATTTCCTAAGATGTGCACCTTCATATGATAACCCTATACTGCACGAATATGACAGTATTCTGAGGCAGATTTTTACGAAAGTACTTAACCTTACTCTAGAAGACGGGCAGTGGAACCAAGCTACACTTCCAGTCAGACTAGGAGGCATTGGTGTCCGCAAGTCATCACAGATTGCGTTACCTGCTTTTCTGTCCTCGTGTATTGCATCCAGAGAGCTTGTAGCAGCGATTCTCCCTGAACATCTTAGGGATAAGATTGGAGTCCAGGACCAAAAATTCATTGACGGAGCAATGATCTGGGATAATCTAACGGGCTCTGGAACCAGACCTGCTCCCCCCAACAACTACAAACAATCGCACTGGGATGGTCCAATAGTGGAAAATATTGCCTCAACAATGCTTCAGAGTGTGTCAGGGAAGGATAGAGCCCGCCTCCTGGCAGTGAGAGCCCCTCATGCTGGGGACTTTCTGTTGGCTGTTCCCAACTCCAGCCTTGGCACACGTCTCGACCCACAGACCATCCGCATCGGTGTTGCCCTTCGACTTGCCGCCCCTATTCTCGCCGAACACAGGTGTATTTGTGGCAGTGAAGCAGCAGACCGATTCGGGTACCATGGTCTTGTGTGCCATAAATCCGAGGGAAAGATTGCAAGACATGAGGAGGTTAATAACATTATCAAGAGGAGCCTCACAACAGCTGGATGCCCAGCAGTAAGGGAGCCACCCCAACTATGCAGATCTGATGGCAGCCAGAAGCGTCCAGATGGTATCACCCTTCAAGCCTGGACAGATGGGAAGCAGGTGGTGTGGGACTATACATGTGCATCTACCTTGGCTGATACCTATCTCCAATACACCAGGGAGGAAGGAGGGGCAGCTGCCAGCTTCAGGGAGTCCCAAAAGTCTAGAAAATATGGAGAACTTGCCCATCATTATATGTTTGTTCCCATGGGCTCAGAGACCCTTGGCTCATGGGGAAAGAGTGCATCTAATTTCCTTAAGGAGCTGGAAAAAGGACTCATCAGGGTAACTAGGGATCCCAGGGCAGCTAGTTTCCTGTTCCAGCGGCTCAGTGCGGCTGTTCAAAGGGGTAATGCCTGCTGTATTTTGGGCACACGCCCCAGCTCTGAGGAGCTGGATGAGATTTTCGCCTTATAATCGGTGATACACACGCAAGAGCATGTACCGTATATGCCACCTTTATATAAACAATGCATCTCTTAAATCTTCTGTACCAAATTATGTAATAAAATATTTCTATTAGTAAAAAAAATATATATATCAAAAGATGGAGTGGTAGGGGAAGTGGAATATTCAAACGGCTTCAGGAAGAAATCCAAATATTCTTCCTTGAAGCCTTTTTATCCACTTCTCCGAGGCTATGGGTCCCACAATTTACACCAGAGGTGGACCACATCTTATAAATATATATATATATATATATATATATATATATATATATATATATATATATAGATATATATATATATATATATATATATATATATATATATATATATATATATATTTATATATATATATATATATATATATATATATATATATATATATATATATATATATATATATATATATATATATATATATATAATTTATATTTTGGACCATCTCTGATTACTTATCTGTTATCTTTTGCTTGTTAGTGCGTTGCACACCTTGATACATGTACGAGTCTTGAGTACTTTATGTGATGTAACTTTCATGTGATTAATCTGGCGTTGGAATTAGACAAACTGATTAACTTAAGGGATTGGCAGGTATTACGTCAGTTATGTTCTATGTCATTATGTAATGATTATTTCTCGTCCAGACTGTAAACATACTTGTGAAAAATGTCTGTATTGTAGTCAATATTACACTTCATGTTTTGCCAAACTCCTAAACTAGTGAATAGAAGTAAGATTTTTGAGTGTTAACCCTCCGGTGTGTCTACAACAGCACCTGTTGTCAGAGCAGTACCTGCTGTCAGAGCAGCACCTGCTGTCAGAGCAGCACCTGCTGTCAGAGCAGCACCTGCTGTCAGAGCAGCACCTGCTGTCAGAGCAGTACCTGCTGTCAGAGCAGCACCTGCTGTCAGAGCAGCACCTGCTGTCAGAGCAGTACCTGCTGTCAGAGCAGCACCTGCTGTCAGAGCAGCACCTGCTGTCAGAGCAGCACCTGCTGTCAGAGCAGTACCTGCTGTCAGAGCAGCACCTGCTGTCAGAGCAGCACCTGCTGTCAGAGCAGCACCTGCTGTCAGAGCAGTATCTGCTGTCAGAGCAGCACCTGCTGTCAGAGCAGCACCTGCTGTCAGAGCAGCACCTGCTGTCAGAGCAGCACCTGCTGTCAGAGCAGCACCTGCTGTCAGAGCAGCACCTGCTGTCAGAGCAGCACCTGCTGTCAGAGCAGCACCTGCTGTCAGAGCAGCACCTGCTGTCAGAGCAGCACCTGCTGTCAGAGCAGCACCTGCTGTCAGAGCAGCACCTGCTGTCAGAGCAGCACCTGCTGTCAGAGCAGCACCTGCTGTCAGAGCAGCACCTGCTGTCAGAGCAGCACCTGCTGTCACCTGCTGTCAGAGCAGCACCTGCTGTCAGAGCAGCACCTGCTGTCAGAGCAGCACCTGCTGTCAGAGCAGCACCTGCTTCGATGACAGGTGTTGCTTTTATAGATACTATAGCTAATCATAATAAACATAATATACTGAATGAAAATACATTCACTTATTATTATACTTGATATTTTCATTAATTTTACTTGATAAATATTTTTAATAATATTTTTAAGTTTTGTTATTTATTATATGATGAATAGGGTAAAGTTAATTTTCTTGGCAAATTATATTTATATATTTTTTTAAGTTTTCAAATATTTAATTAGCATTTCATAATTATCTATATTCTGTTAACGATATTTTTCTACAGTTATATTCTATAAGTTTATAAGTGTTGGTAAATTTTAGTGGAGCAAAATACCTGCTTGAGGGAGATATAAATGTTAGTGTAAGAGAGAGTGTTGTTGAAGGTGCAGTGGGAAACATTGAAATTCTTATAGTAAACAACAGTGTGGAATCTTGAGCTCACGTCAGCAAGAGGAACGGAAATGTATTACGCAAAAACGGAACAGCAGCACACAAGAACAATACAATAAATACAATATCATAAAAGAAAGGTACAGTAACATGCAAGAACAGGGTAGTAATAGAAAAGAATAGTAGATTAACGCACAAAA
>NW_027196985.1:0-27500 GCF_038502225.1 Cherax quadricarinatus | reverse complement strand
TATATATATGTATAGATATATGTTTATATATATATATATATATATATATATATATATATATCTTTATATAAATCTATATATATATGTATATATATATATATATATGTATATATAAACAGGTACCGTAATAAACTTTATCGCAAATTTTACAAGGAATCTTAGAGACACATCCATCAGCATTTTGGGGGGAATTCTTTATCAAAAGTTTTTTCACTGTATCAAGATTTTTGAATACAACTTTAATATTAAAAGTCTTAAGAAGAGAAGGCATATCAACCAAGTTTTCATGGTAAGGGAGAACCAACATATTTTTAGTTGAATAAGGCTGGTTGTCCCTTTTTGGATTATAAAAAGTGTTTCTAGCAACTTTAAAAGATTTATCAATTACATTTCTTGGGTATTTTAAATCATTAAATATCCAAAATTTATGAAATAGGTAATGATTTAAAATACCCAAGAAATGTAATTGACAAATCTTTTAAAGTTGCTAGAAACACTTTTTATTATCCAAAAAGGGACAACCAGCCTTATTCAACTAAAAATATGTTGGTTCTCCCTTACCATGAAAACTTGGTTGATATGCCTTCTCTTCTTAAGACTTTTAATATTAAAGTTGTATTCTATATATATATATATATATATATATATATATATATATATATATATATATATATATATATATATATATTTATAATAACAATAATAATAATAATAATAAACCGAATTAGTCAACTTTTTTGGGCAACCAAACCTTACTTACTTGCTAGCTTAACCTTAGATTAATTAAAACGTATTTATTATAAATTCAAATCAATTATATACATTTAATTTCGTTAAGCCACACGGATTTTGCCTGATTTATTGCATAATAAGTAATTTTACTCTGCTTATTCGGCAAAAAATTAATAAATGTTTTATTTTATTCTACTTATTTGATATGTTTCTGCTTATTTCTTAAAAGAAATATACATTTACAGAACCCCGTCATGGTGAAACTGAAAAAGAAATCTTACCACTGTATATAAAGGCAGGAACAAACCCCAAGACAGGTTAAAGAACCGTTCAAATATGAGTAAGTTAAATAGCTTTATTATGCAGCCCAAACCCATGGTGTGGGTTGTAGTGAAAGGATTACAGAGGCGCATAATGAGTCCAGGGACTGAGCCACCAAGTTTTGCTAACTAAACAAGTTACAATGGTAATGAAATGTTTACAAATTTATGATGTGAGAACAGTCGTGTTAAGTTGGTTATGCAGCCATGAATAAATTCCCAGAATCATTATAGAGTAACGTATGTGCGGCCAGGAATTATTCAGAGCACAATATTTTAGCGAGGTATGATTGAATTTAAAAAGGCTTAAGAGATTATTAGTAATTTAAAAGAGGAAAAGTCAGAGGATTTTTTCTAGAATAGCTGGTAATTTGCCACTGTCAATAAAACACAGAATAAAAATTCACATTCATCCCATGATCATACAAGCACTAACATGATCATACAAGCACTAACATTCAACACTCAAACAGCTCATACTTTACACTCTACATTACACTACAAAGGTAAAAGCAGAACAATACAAAATACAAAATAAAATAATCGAGAAAGTATAATGAATAGACCAAATTTATTATCCACATTTATAAAACTTTTAAATACAGTACCAAACATCGAATGTAGATCACATATACTCCATGTTTATCAAATCACAGAACGAGTGGAGTTCGATCCCATGACAAGCGAGTACTAAAACTCGTTTTGTGATTTGCGTTCAATCGCGTTATTACGATCTGTTACAACCGGACATCCGGTAAAGCACATACTTGAGGGTTACTCTGGAAATCTCAACACGTACTTTGCAGCCACCATCTGTGCTCCAGTTCCCCGAATTAAGCCTGAATGCCTTCCACATCCCCCTCCCCAGGCGCTGTATAATCCTCCGGGTTTAGCGCTTTCCCCTTGATTATAATAATAATGCAGCCACCACACATTCCTTATACTCATACCAGAAGACAACACTCAAACACGACTATGGCCATTAAAACAATACTTGTAAGTCACTTGTGCAACACTAGATTAAGGCTCCCAGGAGCGAAACGTTTCCTCATAGTCTTCTTGTGTTGAACAAGTGACATACTTATTTTCTTATTTATTTTATGCAACAAGGCCTTCCAAAATGTTCATCGAGGGGGGCGGCAACCCCTGAGAGCGAGCATTTTATGGGGGTTGCAATATTGAGTGGCATATCATTTTAACCAATGTTTACATTTATTTACAAAACATATTCGTTCCCAGCTGATTTTTTTTTTTTAATATGGAGGCGCTAACCTCAGGAAGAGAAATCTTTTTATACACTTTGTTGAGTGACGTTTCATAAGTCTTTTTATACTGATTTCAAAAATATATTTCCTACTCATTCTAATCTGTTTTATTATAATACGTCAGTGGGCCAGAGTAAGTCACTTTCAATTTTGTTGGTTCTCTAGATAATTTACACGTATGTTACTATGTATCACAATTTGTGTAACCGTATTTATGTGTACCTGTATCTAAATAAACTTACGTACTTACGTAATTACTTAGTTACTAGGGCGTGACTCCCCCACACCCACCTCGGGAAAAAGCCGAGGTGGGGAGAAAACTTTAGTCAATTGAAACGACAACAAAAGTGGAAATACCTTTTATTAATCTTTCCACCTTAATAAAATATCTAACGAAGCACTAAATATTTCTGAGCAGCTCCGGGTTATTCTGCCAGATTTGCCTAAATCACTGACCTCTCTATGTGATTACTTGTAGATTTTATCGCCACTGGAAAAAAATCCTCGCCATTAATTTAAATACGTTCTCGTTCGAGGTAGTATGATATGCTACTTTATTTCTTATATTTATATTGAGAGGAATATCTTTATTTCTCATGCGGGTGTTTATACTGCTTTCACAGCAATAAAAATGTGTAGTAACTAGTCACTTCGAAATTTATTCCCATCAATAGGTACTAAATATTAAAGCGGAGGAGAAAGCAGTTATATTTCACCTTACTACACAGCCCTCCCTAGCCCTCACTAGCCCTCCCTAGCCCTCCCTAGCCCTCCATAGCCCTCCCTCCAACACCAGTCAGCATTAATACCTCCCTCTCATTAATACCTCCAACACCAGTCACGCCTCCCTCTCATTAATACCTCCAACACCACAGTCACGCCTCCCTCTCATTAATACCTCCAACACCACAGTCACGCCTCCCTCTCATTAATACCTCCAACACCACAGTCACGCCTCCCTCTCATTAATACCTCCAACACCACAGTCACGCCTCCCTCTCATTAATACCTCCAACACCACAGTCACGCCTCCCTCTCATTAATACCTCCAACACCACAGTCACGCCTCCCTCTCATTAATACCTCCAACACCACAGTCACGCCTCCCTCTCATTAATACCTCCAACACCACAGTCCTCCCTCTCATTAATACCTCCAACACCACAGTCACGCCTCCCTCTCATTAATACCTCCAACACCACAGTCACGCCTCCCTCTCATTAATACCTCCAACACCACAGTCACGCCTCCCCCATCCTCCAACACCACAGTCACGCCTCCCCCTCTAACATAGACCACAGTCCTGAAAAGCACGGGAATAGGATTTAAACTACTAATTAAGACTTAAAAATTTTATGCAAAGGTTTTGGAGTGAGTCTCAGTAATTGAACAAAAATTATAGTTTGATAAATGAGTGTTTAATGGAGGACTGTCAGAGTTAATTGCCAGGTGATCAAGCCTCGATTTTTCTTCTTCAAGTGGCAGTAAATTCCATCATATATTCATTAGTGGTAAAATTTACGAAGTGTGTGTGTGTGTATGTGTGTATGTATGTGTGTGTGTGTGTATGTGTGTATGTGTGTGTGTGTGTGTGTGTATGTGTGTATGTGTGTGTGTGTGTGTGTGTGTGTGTGTGTGTGTGTGTGTATGTGTGTGTGTGTGTGTGTGTGTGTGTGTGTGTGTGTGTGTGTGTGTGTGTGTGTTTATGTGTGTGTGTGTGTGTATGTGTATGTGTGTGTGTGTGTATGTGTATGTGTGTGTGTGTGTGTGTGTGTGTATGTGTGTGTGTGTGTGTGTGTGTGTGTGTGTGTGTGTGTGTATGTGTGTATGTGTGTGTGTGTGTGTGTGTGTGTATGTGTGTGTGTGTGTGTGTGTGTGTGTGTATGTGTGTGTGTGTGTGTGTGTGTGTGTGTGTGTGTGTGTGTGTGTGTGTGTGTGTGTGTGTGTGTGTGTGTGTGTGTGTGTGTGTGTGTGTGTGTGTGTGTGTGTGTGTGTGTGTGTGTGTGTGTGTGTGTGTGTGTGTGTGTGTGTGTGTGTGTGTGTGTGTGTGTACTCACCTAGTTGTACTCACCTAGTTGAGGTTGCGGGGGTCGAGTCCGAGCTCCTGGCCCCGCCTCTTCACTGATCGCTACTAGGTCACTCTCCCTGAGCCGTGAGCTTTATCATACCTCTGCTTAAAGCTATGTATGGATCCTGCCTCCACTACATCGCTTCCCAAACTAGTCCACTTACTGACTACTCTGTGGCTGAAGAAATACTTCCTAACATCCCTGTGATTCATCTGTGTCTTCAGCTTCCAACTGTGTCCCCTTGTTACTGTGTCCAATCTCTGGAACATCCTGTCTTTGTCCACCTTGTCAATTCCTCTCAGTATTTTGTATGTCGTTATCATGTCCCCCCTATCTCTCCTGTCCTCCAGTGTCGTCAGGTTGATTTCCCTTAACCTCTCCTCGTAGGACATACCTCTTAGCTCTGGGACTAGTCTTGTTGCAAACCTTTGCACTTTCTCTAGTTTCTTTACGTGCTTGGCTAGGTGTGGGTTCCAAACTGGTGCCGCATACTCCAATATGGGCCTAACGTACACGGTGTACAGGGTCCTGAATGATTCCTTATTAAGATGTCGGAATGCTGTTCTGAGGTTTGCTAGGCGCCCATATGCTGCAGCAGTTATTTGGTTGATGTGCGCTTCAGGAGATGTGCCTGGTGTTATACTCACCCCAAGATCTTTTTCCTTGAGTGAGGTTTGTAGTCTCTGGCCCCCTAGACTGTACTCCGTCTGCGGTCTTCTTTGCCCTTCCCCAATCTTCATGACTTTGCACTTGGTGGGATTGAACTCCAGGAGCCAATTGCTGGACCAGGTCTGCAGCCTGTCCAGATCCCTTTGTAGTTCTGCCTGGTCTTCGATCGAGTGAATTCTTCTCATCAACTTCACGTCATCTGCAAACAGGGACACCTCAGAGTCTATTCCTTCCGTCATGTCGTTCACAAATACCAGAAACAGCACTGGTCCTAGGACTGACCCCTGTGGGACCCCGCTGGTCACAGGTGCCCACTCTGACACCTCGCCACGTACCATGACTCGCTGCTGTCTTCCTGACAAGTATTCCCTGATCCATTGTAGTGCCTTCCCTGTTATCCCTGCTTGGTCCTCCAGTTTTTGCACCAATCTCTTGTGTGGAACTGTGTCAAACGCCTTCTTGCAGTCCAAGAAAATGCAATCCACCCACCCCTCTCTCTCTTGTCTTACTGCTGTCACCATGTCATAGAACTCCAGTAGGTTTGTGACACAGGATTTCCCGTCCCTGAAACCATGTTGGCTGCTGTTGATGAGATCGTTGCTTTCTAGGTGTTCCACCACTCTTCTCCTGATAATCTTCTCCATGATTTTGCATACTATACATGTCAGTGACACTGGTCTGTAGTTTAATGCTTCATGTCTGTCTCCTTTTTTAAAGATTGGGACTACATTTGCTGTCTTCCATGCCTCAGGCAATCTCCCTGTTTCGATAGATGTATTGAATATTGTTGTTAGGGGTACACATAGCGCCTCTGCTCCCTCTCTCAATACCCATGGGGAGATGTTATCTGGCCCCATTGCCTTTGAGGTATCTAGCTCACTCAGAAGCCTCTTCACTTCTTCCTCGGTTGTGTGCACTGTGTCCAGCACATGGTGGTGTGCCCCACCTCTCCGTCTTTCTGGAGCCCCTTCTGTCTCCTCTGTGAACACTTCTTTGAATCTCTTGTTGAGTTCCTCACATACTTCACGGTCATTTCTTGTTGTCTCTCCTCCTTCCTTCCTTAGCCTGATTACCTGGTCCTTGACTGTTGTTTTCCTCCTGATGTGGCTGTACAACAGTTTCGGGTCAGATTTGGTTTTCGCTGCTATGTCGTCTTCATATTGTCATTGGGCCTCCCTTCTTATCTGTGCATATTCGTTTCTGGCTCTACGACTGCTCTCCTTATTCTCCTGGGTCCTTTGCCTTCTATATTTCTTCCATTCCCTAGCACACTTGGTTTTTGCCTCCCTGCACCTTTGGGTAAACCATGGGCTCATCCTGGCTTTTTCATTAGTCCTGTTACCCTTGGGTACAAATCTCTCCACAGCCTCCTTGCATATTGTTGCTACATATTCCATCATCTCATTAGCTGGCTTCCCTGCCATTTCTCTGTCCCGTTGAACCCCGTTCAGGAAGTTCCTCATTCCCCTTGTAGTCCCCTTTCTTGTAGTTTGGCTTCATTCGTCCTGGCCTTCCTTCTTCCCCCTCCACTTGTAGGTCTACTGTTTATACGAAGTTTAAAACCACAAGATCGCTGGCCCCAAGGGGTCTTTCATATGTGATGTCCTCAATATCTGCACTACTCCAAGTGAATACTAGGTCCAGTCTTGCTGGTTCATCCTCTCCTCTCTCTCTCTTGTAGTGTCCCTTACCTGTTGGTACATAAAGTTTTCCAGTACCACCTCCATCATGTTAGCTCTCCATGTATCTTGGCCCCCATGTGGCTCCAAGTTCTCCCAATCGATCACCTTGTGTTTAAAGTCACCTATGATCAGGAGCTTTGCCCTGCATGCATGAGCTCTTCTGGCCACCGCAGCAAAAGTGTCAACCATCGCTCTGTTGCTCTCGTCATACTCTTGCCTTGGCCTCCTGCTGTTCTGTGGTGGGTTATACATCACTACAATTAGCACCTTGGGACCTCCAGAGTGAAGCGGTCCCACTAAGTAATCGCTTGTTTCTCCACTGTCTCCTCTCTCCAGCTCATCAAAATTCCATCGGTTTTTGATCAGCAGTGCCACTCCTCCACCCCCCTGTTCCCTCTCTTTCCTCAGGATCTGGTATCCTGTTGGAAAGATGGCATCTGTTATCATACATGTAAGCTTGTTTTCTGTGAGAGCTATGCTGTCTGTGAAGGCTTACTCAGCCCTGTAACAACTTCAGTCAGTATTACTCAGGTCTGGCTCCTCCTCAGGAAAATTAGTGAATAGAAAAAGAAATAATTACAGACAAACATAAACACTTTATTATATAGGAAATATAAAATATAAAACACTTAAATATGAAATGTTAATCCTATTTTTAAAGAAAATGAAAAATGAAAAATATAAATGATAACTGAATTCAACGCTAATTTAAATGTATATAAAACGTGGGTGACTGGTGTTGGTGACACTGTTGTTGAAATTGTAGCCGTTGCTGGTGATAGGGGGGGGTTCGCAGGTGTTAGTGACCATCCACTGGCTAGTTCTTCACAGTATACCAGTGAGTATTCTATCCCGAAGACAGGAAAGGAGGTTCTTTACCGCTGCAATGCTGTGGAGTTAAGTCCTGCAATTTCATACAGGTGCACAGGTACTTCAATACAACCTGGAGAAGTCTCTGGACGTTAGTCCTTCTCCTGTTCTACTCGTTGATTGCCAGGTGACCCTCTCTGACATCCAAGCTGGAAAGATAGACAGGTTACATACTGCTTAAATAATCACTCTTCATGGTAGTGTACAATATTCAAAAGACGTGGTGATTATTACAACAGTCAACCTAGAGCAAGACTGAAAGGACTAAGTTTATTATTGATCAAAAGTGAAGCTTTCAACCAATAAATCCACTAGAATACAAGGCAGGCATGTACTTACAGTAGAGTTGGGAGCTGTGAGTCGAGTGATTTACTGTTTAACCAGAGCCCCACACGTCACCTTTCGGGGGGGGGAAGAAGAGGGAGGGGAAGGGATAGTGGGAGCTAAACTGACCCTACCTTAACAAGTAGCCGGCAGACAAACTATCAATTTCAGGGAGGGGGAGAAAAGGCGGGAAAAACGGGAGCGTGACTTACCCTACCTTAACTAGTAGCCGGCAGACAAACTATCAATTTCAGGGAGGGGGAGAAAAGGCGGGAAAAACGGGAGATTGACTTACCCTACCGTAACTAGAAGCCAGCAGTGAAACTACTGATACTATATATATTCCCTCTACACCTATCTATTGAACTTTTCCCTCACAATGTCCGATGATGCCTCTTTGACTCTTTCATGCCACTCCTCCCACTTATTTGTTATTCCATCAGCGTTTGTGTACCATACCTTCAGTTTCCTTTCCAACACTGTGGTTTGGGGGGCCTGTGAGGGTGGGAGACCTGGTGGCATACTGTGGGATTCTATAGCTCGGTGTTGGGTGGAGGCTGTGGGTATGGACTGTAGTGTGTGTTGGGATGGTGTGATAGGTTGTATGGTTCTGAGAATAGTTGTGTGTGTGCTTGCCCTTGCTGTTCTGTTCTGCTCTGACTGACCTCTGCTGGTTCCATCCTTGTCTCTTTTCCTAGCTCCTTTCGCTTTTTTGTCCTCTCCCTCAGCTGCTGTCGTTCTGATTTTGTTCTGTCTCTGTCTAGGAACACCCTCTTGTACTCTTCCGAGTATTTCAATCGTGGTTTCTCTTGGAGGATCCTGTTCCGCACTGTTTCCGTCCTGAGAATCAGCTTGATTGGTCGGTTTCTCCCCTTCGAGTACCCCCCTATTCTCTGAAAATTTACAATCTCGTTCATCTCTTCACCTATTTCCGTGATGATTTTCTCAATCTCCTTTCTTTCTTCCTGCTGCCTTTCAGTGTGTGTCCTTTCCTCTCTCTCCTGAAGCCCATGGATAAACACTGATTTTGCCCTTTCCTCCTCCCATTGCCTCACCCTCTGTGACTCTGGATCCTGCCTGTATGTGGTCAGTTTCTCCCTTGATTTTTCCAGTGGCTCTTGATAGCATGGTTGTGCCTCAGCATTCGGCCTATCACCCTCTCCATCTGCAACCAGCTGTTCTTCCCTTTCACTCCTTGGTCCTCCTTGGCAGGCTGATATGACCTTAGCATAATTCATAATTCCTTCCTTCCTGTTCGGCCTCGCAGCTTCACATGCTGTGTCTTCTCTGGTCACTGCCCCTGTAACTCGCTTCAGCCTATTTATCTCAACTTCTAGGACCCTTATCTTGGCTACTGCAGTTTCGACTTGTGCCTCCCAATTCTTTGTCTCCTTCTCCAACCTCTTTTCCAGTTTCACAGAGAGCTCTTTCTCCATTTTTTCAGAAAGCTCTCCTAATTTTCTCTCCCACTCTTGTTCCACTCTTGTGTGTTTGTGTGTGTGTGTGTGTGTGTGTGTGTGTGTGTGTGTGTGTGTGTGTGTGTGTGTGTGTGTGTGTGTGTGTGTGTGTGTGTGTGTGTGTGTGAGTTGTGCTTGCGAGGGTTGAGATCCAGCTCTAGGCCCCAACCTTTTACATTTATTTGATCGTTATCAATGATTTCTGTCCCGTTGGGCCTTACCCTATCTACAGAACTCTTAAAGACGAGAATGGAGTGTGCCTCTACCACTGCCTCATCCAAGTCATTCCAATTTTCAGTCACCCTAAGACAAAGTAAATGCTCCTTTACATTCCTGTGCCTCGTCTGTATCTCAGCCTTTAACCTGTACCGTCTTAATCCTGGTTCTCAGTTCTTCCTTATCATCCATATTAGTTTATTTTAATATTTATCATGTCGTGATCATGTCTTCCATTGTCCTACTTTGCTCCAACGTCGTAAGGTTCAGGTCTTTCAATCTCTTCTCACACTACATCTCTCTCAGTTCTGGTACTAACCTAATTGTAATTCTTTGTACCGTCTCCAGCTTTAAGTGCTTGACCAGGCTTCAAGGCGGTGCCGCAAAACTCAGTGAATATCCTATCATACGTTGTATATGCATCTGAAGGATTCTTGATTCAGATTCGAAGGTTTGCTAGTCCTGCATATTCCGCTGATGTGATACGGTTTATGAATATTTCTAGCGATAAGCTTGCTGTTTTACTTACCTGCTGATGTCTGTAGCTTCTTTCCACACCTGCTATACTCTGGGTCTGGTCTTCCCCTACTTGTTCCAAATCGCATTTGCTTGGGGTGAACTAGAGAAGTTACTTCTGATCATATCTGTAGTCTATTGAAGTCTTTCTGGCGTTAATCACTTCCCTCTTCTCTTCTTATTATTCTCATTATGAGAAATGGGTGACACGGGTAGATCACATTCCTTAGGAACAATAGTGTTCTAGTATTGGTCCTTGCAGAACCCCTCTCGATACTCTTTACCATTCTGATGTCTCATTCGATATCGTTGCTGTCATCTCTAATTCAGTTACTTCATAACCTACTGGAACACTCTGCCTTTTAACTCTTTTCCTATAATTTCTGGATTTATCAGTCGTTGTACAGTATCAAGTGTTTTTCTGCAATACAATAAGATATATGCCGCACAACTTTGTTGTTCTTGTTGCATCTCTGTGACTCTGTCATTGAACTTAAGAAAATTTGAAAGACAGGATTTTCCATCCTTAAATCCGTACTGGGTTTCTGAAAGGAGTCTTCTTTTTTCCTAGTGCTCCATTATTCTTTTCCTTACCGTTTTCTCCAGAAATACTGACAGGTCTGTAAGTTCCTTTTGCCTGTTCCCCATTTTATAAATGGCGACAACTTTTGCCATTTTCTAATATTCTGATACTTGTCCTGACTGGAGAGATTGGTTGTATATTTTTGATGTTGGGCAACACAGTGTTTTTTCTTCTCTCAGCACCCATATAGACATGATATCAAGTACCTTTACCTCTGATATACCTCTGATGAGTTTCGAGAGTTTTTCTACTCCGAGAGCCCGGCCTTGGACCAGGCACCAGGTACCACTGATTTGGTTACATCAGTCTCACTCAGTAGTCTCATTACTTCATCTTATGTTCTGCTGATGCTTACTAGCACTTGTTGATCTGGTCTGACTAGAGCGCCTTCAGGTAACTCTCCGCCTCCTTCAGTCCTGTCACTTGCTTCTTTACAGTTCTCTTTCTAATGTAACTGTAGAGTAACTTTGGCTCTGTTTTGGTCTGTTAATCATTTCCAAACTGCCTCTTCGCTTCCATACTCATTCTTGTTTATTCATTTCTTGCTAACCTGTAGAACTAAAAGTTACAATACCGTAGCTAGAACAATTCACAAATAATCTGCACTTGAAAGACTTGTTAATAGTCTAAGTCGGACCGAAACGTCGTCATAAGTTTCAGTCTCCTAAGTGCGGATTTTTTGTGTATGGCTCTCCTGACTCACGAAATCGCTATAACACGCGTTGGTCTGCTAGCTCTAGGACTGGCAACTTATGGCTTAAAATCCCAAGTGTTCCATGATTGTCTCTCCCTCTTCTTCGCTGGCTTTCCGTAGTTTCATTCGCTTTATATTTCTTCTACAGTGCTTCCTACATTATATTTCCAGTTCTTTGCTTCCCGGACCATGATTCTATGACCTTGCTTACAGGACCTTCCTTCTAGGACCTTGCTTCCAGGACTTTGCTTATAAAACCTGGTTTACAGGAATTTGTTTCCAAACCTGGCCTCCTGGACCTTACCTCCAGGACCTTGCCTCCAGGACCTTGCCTCTAGGACCACGCCTCCAGGTTCTTGCCTCCAGGACACTTCTTCCTTTCCTCCTGAGACTCTCGCCCGAACTTTCATCATTTAGACTTCACGCTGAACTACCACGTGTCATCCACCATCTTCCACCCACTCATTGTTTTCCTCACCATCCTGAACGTCATTTTCTAAATGCTTTTTTTTTACTGTAAATTAAGTCAAGTTAGGGAAGCATAAATTCGCCTAAGTTAAGACAGATTAGATGAGGATAAATTTCCCTACGTTAAGCCATGTTAGGTTACCTTAAGCTAGATTACGTTAGTTTAGGTTACATAAACATTTAAGAACGTATATTCAACCATTGATCTACAACAGGTCAGGTAACTCAGTGGATACACAGCGACAGGAAGCGCTCAAGTGTGAGGAAAAACATGTGTGGTGAGATAATGGGTTAGATAATAAGAAAATGGATTGGATAATTGATAAGCTAATGGGATAAGTAATAGGCAAGAAAATGGGTTGGATAATTGATAAGATAATGGGTTGGATAAAAGGTTGGGTAATTGGTAAGTTAATGGGTTGAATAAAAGGTAAAAATGGGTTTAATAATTGGTAAGATAACGGGTTGGATAATATATAAGATAATGAGTTGAACCATAGGTAAAATAATGCGTTGGATAATGGTAAGACAACTGGATAATTAGTAAGAAAACAGGTTTGATAACATGTAACAGAATGGGTTGGATAATAGGTAGGAGAATGGGTTGAATAACTGGTAAGAGAATGGGTTGGATAATTGGTAAGACAATGGGTTAGATAATAGGTAAGAGAATAGGTTGGATAATTGGCAACATAATGGGATGGATAATTGGTAAGAGAATGGATGGGATAATTGTTAAGAGAATGGGTTGGATCATTGGTAAGAGAATGGGTTAGATAATAGGTAAGAGAATGGGTTGGATAGGATAATTGGATAATTGGTAAGAGAATAAGAGAATGGGTTGGGTAAGAGAATGGATGGGATAATTGTTAAGTGAATGGGTTGGATAACTGGTAAGAAAATGGACTGGATAATTGGTTAGAGAATAGGTTGGGTAATAGGTAAGTGAATGGGTTGGATAATGTTGCTCTCAAGCACTCAAGACACACTCATGTTTGTATTTTACTTTTTCTTGATCTTCCATTTTGCATCTTTCCCTGTCTTTCTGTTATTTCATATCTTCTTTCATTCTCTCTTCTTTTCCTGCCCTCTGACCTCTCATTTTCACCATTTCCAATACCCTTATACAGTCTTTTTTTTCCTCTGCCCCATTAACCCTCCATTTTCCGTTCTTATTTTGCCATTCTGGCCTTCCATCTCTACTCTTCCCATTTACTTCTGACCATCCATCTCACCTCTCCACATTTTCTTCTGACCTTCCATCTCTCCTCTTCCCATTTTCTTCTGACCTTTCCTTTCTCTCACTCGCCCTGCCCTTTGATCATCTATCACCCCTTATCCCCTTCTCCCTTTCCTCCACCCTTCTCAATAAACAGCCATTGCTTACATCCTTGTGTTAAAACTTTTTGTCTAAGAGTTAACTTTCTTTTCTGTGAAAGTAAAAGGTAAAAAGAAAATGGTATTTGGTGGAAGTTTTCTGGCGCGGCCGATGGGAAGAAAACGCTGAGAAAGAGATAAAGTTTGGTCCATGAGGAAAAAAGTAAATAGTGTAGTGCCTGCTTCAAGATGAGCAGAGTGTAGTTTGTTGTGTTCCAGTGTCTGAAGGAGCCACCACCACCTGCTTGCTTATTAAAACTCACACACACCCAACCCCTCCCCCTCACACACACCCAACCCCTCCCCCTCACACACACAGCCACACAGAGGAGGAAGAGTGACCTAGTAGCGACCAGTGAAGAGAGGGGGCCAGGAGCTATGACTCGACCCCTGAAACCACAATTAGACGAGTACAATTAGGTGACTACACACACACACACACACACACACACACACACACACACACACACACACACACACACACACACACACACACACACACACACACACACACAGTAAAGAGGCGGGGTCAGGAACTATGAATCGACCCCTGCAACCACAAAAGGCGAGTACACACACACACACACACACACACAAACCTGGCTGACTGATTGAACTAAGAGTCTGTCTAATGACCGAGTGTGTCAAGCTGTGTGGACAGTTTTCTCGGCTTTTCCCCAGCAGCTGTTTATGAAGAGAGTTGGATGTTGTTTGGTCAAGGCTTGCTGCATGAAGCTGCATTCCTCTGCCAGTAAAGGAGGGCTAGATGTCCTACAAATTCCGAAGAATCCTACAGTGATTTCTCTTTTTGTTTTCGTGTCACGCTGTGATAGGAAGTGTAACAGGTCGCCTTTGTCTGCGGATTTCTTGTAGACTTTGAAATCATACATATTATTGTTCATACATAGTAATACGTCTAGAAAAAGTGGACGTCCATTTTGTGCATCCGTGGAGTACCTCACTGAGGGTTTTACGAGATAGGAGTTCAACCTAATGACATAAATTATCATTATAATGATTTTCAGAATCTATCCAACTTTTAATCGCCTCCACGGTTGCTAAATCAACATACACAACACTGCTACGCCGTCAGGTAACCGTCCTTGAAAACCTGGACAACGATGAATCTTTATCTGTCACCACCCCCGATTAGGACGTTGGAGAGTTGATTACGAACTCCAGCAACTATAACTCCAAAATTAACAATCTACTACGCAACTTACACCTACAAAACTCTCTACCTACGATAACGACAGACGAAACTATTCACCAAAATACGACATTTCTTTATATATGAAGAAACACGGAAGAGGGAGAAACTTGTCTATTCTCCAATAACCAGCACACATATATGGGTTACCCAAAACCAATAAACGAGGAGTTTTCTTTAGACCAACCTCGGGGATTGGTAGTGCGCCACATAGATAAGCAAGAACCTTGGACAAACACGTCATTAAACTCGTGGCTACTATCAGTCAGGCTCACCTCAGACGCTGATGGAGATTCATTAGACTGAACTAGGAGCAACAACGTAGGAACAACAGTAAATTATGCTTCATGGTGAAAAAACCCACAAAGATGACTTATTACACTTCCTTTTACACCATGAAACGAAAACAAAGAGAACAATCACCATAATTATGACCATAATGTATCACTAGCTCTGCTGTCCTCGAAAAGTAATGTGACTACATACACCAGGCCTTTACCAATCTACGATACCAAATACATTTGATTAACATTTTACACAGTTTGAAGAGAGAATTTAATATGGTTGGATCCGAGACGTCAGTTACCTTCCTGCCAAGATTAAAACCATCAAAACCAATTTCACTTCTAGCACAATCAAGAAGTTGGTAACAGAGACAAACACACAACACAAAGAAACTAGCTTTGCCATCTACCATCCCATGTAGGAGTAATAGCAAACTAAATTTGGGGAAGACTTCTAGAATCCTGCAACAGTGCATCAGAGAACGCAAGCCAGCATGTCGAAGGGAAGAGTTCAGTCACACTTGCACTATGAACCGAGATTTCTACAACTTTCTCGTGATCCTCAACGACTCCAAATCAGTCATCAGAGAAACGGTTTAGCTCAATATATTCTGTGATTAAAAGCTGCTCTTATTGCAATTACCAATACCATCGCACAGTATTCTGCCAGATTTATGGTTTCAGAAGTTCTGGCCAGCCTCGTCCGGCCCTAGCCAGACACATCCATCACGTAGCCACGCCCTCACATGCAGCACCTCACCTTGACCCACTACATATACTCTGAAAAGAAAGCTCTGTCTTAGATTGGAACAGCCTCTTAAACAAATGTTTCAATGCCGCATTTGTATCATATGCACTTGTATTCCTGTGTTTGAAGGGTCTGATCTCTAGCTTCACAGTCCGCCATAATGAATTCATATTTTGTCTGTGTTTGAGAGGGTTGGGCTCCATCTTTTGGGTCTCATAAGTATGACCTACGTCAGTTATTTCTGCATGATAAAAGGGTAAATCTGAAATAAAACGTTACTTTGTAAATTAATCATTCAATCTCTTAATTTTTAAATCTTTAAGAATGTTAGGTTTCAGCTCCTGAGCTTGTTGAGATTGTGGAGTTACAGATCTTGGTCTTGTTGAGATTATGGCGTTACACCTCCTGGGCCTCTTAACGATATATTCATATTGATATAAAATTGTAGTGGTGTTTGTTTAGATTGACCTCTAGCTTCTGGACTTCTTAAAGGTATTGAAGTACAATTCCTGGAGATCAGAAACCATCATGACGGTTCCTCGTCTGACTGATCTTAAATGGCAAGATGTGTGTAGTTAAAAGATAAAGAAACAAGCACAAAGTGGGAGTTGTCACATTTGCTCTTTGCTGATGACACTGTGCTTTTAGGAGATTCTGAAGAGAAGTTGCAGAGGTTGGTGGATGAATTTGGTAGGGTATGTAAAAGAAGAAAATTAAAAGTGAATATAGGAAAGAGTACGGTTATGAGGATAACAAAAAGATTAGGTGACGATAGATTGGATATCAGATTGGAGGGAGAGAGTATGGAGGAGGTGAATGTATTCAGATATTTAGGAGTGGACGTGTCAGCAGATGGGTCTATGAAGGATGAGGTGAATCATAGAATTGATGAGGGGAAAAGGGTGAGCGGTGCACTTAGGAGTCTGTGGAGACAAAGAACTTTGTCCATGAAAGCAAAAAGGGGAATGTATGAGGTATAGTTGTACCAACACTCTTGTATGGGTCTGTGGAATGTGTGATGAATGTTGCAACGAGGAGGATGCTGGAGGCAGTGGAGATGTCATGTCTGAGGGCAATGTGTGGTGTGAATATAATGCAGAGAATTCGTAGTTTGGAAATTAGGAGAAGGTGTGGGATTACCAAAACTATTATCCAGAGGGATGAGAAGGGGTTGAGGTGGTTCGGACATGTAGATAGAATGGAACAAATCAGAATGGCTTCGAGAGTGTATAAATCTGTGGTGGAGGGAAGGCGGGGTAAGGGTCGGCCTAGGAAGGGTTGGAGGGAGGGGGTAAAGGAGGTTTTGTGTGCGAGGGACTTGGACTTCAAGCATGCTGGCATGCGTGAGAGCAATAATGCAAGTGTGGGAGACAGAAGATACCTGCCAGGAGAGACAGTAATGCCAGAGTGGGAGACAAGATACCTGCCTAGGGAGACAGTAATGACAATGTGGGAGACACAATATACCTGCCTGGGGAGACAGTCATGCCAGTGTGGGAGACACTGTTGTGGAAGGTGTTGTGGGGAAGTTTGAAGTGCTTGCAGTAACTAGCAGTGTTGAACCTTTACTTCACTTTAACAACACAGCAAGCACGGCAACACAGCAAGCATATCAACACAGAAAGCACGTCAACACAGCAAGACGTCAACACAGCAAGCACGTCAACACAGCAAGCACGTCAACACAGCAAGCACGTCAACATAGCAAGACGTCAACACAGCAAGCACGTCAACAGAAGCAAGCACGTCAACACAGCAAGCACGTCAACACAGCAAGCACGTCAACACAGCAAGCACGTCAACACAGCAAGCACGTCAACACAGCATGCACGTCAACACAGCATGCACGTCACCGTGAAAGAACAACAAAGTATTGCGCAAAAACGGAGCAACAACAAGCAACAACAGCTGAACAACTTACAAGTACAGTAATGTGGCATGCAAAGAGTACGTAACCTTTATTCGGCGCATGTACACACCCTCATTTTAAGGCTATCTCCCCCAACCAGCGAACCAGGTACTAAGGGTTGATGATGGGGCCCCGTCGTTCAACCAGTACCCAGGTTCCAGCCAATGAGAAGATGGTTTTGGCAATCGCAGAGGTGTGTGGGTACCACTCGCCTGTCTGCCCTTGTCATTCCCACTCTAGAGCTGGTTGAAGCACGGTCTGCTCTCTAGTGGCTTCTATTCTGCCTTGCTTACCGTGGAGTGCACTAATACCTAGTGTTGTACATAGTGTATATAGTGTATATACTTCTGTTCTAAAATGATGAAGGATAATGCAAGTCAAAAGTTTTTCTGCTGTGTTTATTTTGCTCCCTTTACACCCAGGATAACAGGCCTTTGGGACTCCTGGGTTGTAATAAGTAACATAAAAGAAAAGTACAGTAACTTTCAATAACAGCATACTAACATTTGCCGAATAAGGCAAGTGAAAGTTTGTGTGTGCAATAATTTCGCAGAAATCATTCTGAACCTAACGGAAAAAAATGTATTTCATTGTGTTTGTTTATTATTAAATTGTAAACTTAAAGGTTAGATAAGTTTTCTAAGGCTCCTTTGAACATGGTTATTAATTTTTACATTAACATAAATGAAAAATGTATCTTTAAACGTACAGAGAAAATATAAGAATGGACTTAATTTTAAATCAGGTCTTGTTAACTGACCAGTTTTACCCATTCGGATATTGGGATATTGGCAGTTTAGAGGGATATCATATATTACTTCACATATGCTTCTAAACTGTTGTATCTGAGCGCCTCTGCAAAGACAGTGATTATGTGTGAGTGAGGTGAAAGTGTTGAATGATGATATTTTTTGTGGGGGGATTTTTTCAGATTATGATAACGTGGGTGGCACCAGCGAGATGCCACCATGGCTACTGTCAGGGAGGCTGTCAGAATAACACCTTCGGGGGGAGGCTGAAGTTTTTCAGATTATGATAACGTGGGTGGCACCAGCGAGATGCCATGCTACATGAAGCTACTGTCAGGGAGGCTGAAGTCAGAATAACACCTTCGATGCTACTGTCAGGGAGGCTGAAGTCAGAATAACACCTTCGATGCTACTGTCAGGGAGGCTGAAGTCAGAATAACACCTTCGATGCTACTGTCAGGGAGGCTGAAGTCAGAATAACACCTTCGATGCTACTGTCAGGGAGGCTGAAGTCAGAATAACACCTTCGATGCTACTGTCAGGGAGGCTGAAGTCAGAATAACACCTTCGATGCTACTGTCAGGGAGGCTGGTTGACGCTTTTGAATCCAAATTACCAAGTCATGAATTTAAAATAACAAATAATAATAATAAATTATAATATAATATATTATAGTATATTATAATTATAATTATATACAATATATTTGCGACCACTGTCAGCCTCAGAGTTATCTCTGAGTTACCAGACCTTGCCACGTGGAGGCCAGTGGTTCGTCTTTAAGGTCCACCCCCCCCCCTCGCCTTCCCCAGGTTCATGTGTCCAGGAATCCATCCGTGGGCCCCCGGATGTCTCCCCTTCCTCACTTCCCTAAGGTCAGCCATGCCTCTCTCTCTCTGCCTTCCAGCCTCAGCCGTCCCCAGGTTCATGTATCCAGGAATCCATCCGTCCTCCTCCGGATGTTTTCCCTTCCTCACTTACCTAAGGTCAGCCTCACCAACCTGTATTCTTGCTGTCCCCAGGTTCATGTATCCAGGAATCCATCCGTTCGCTCCCGGATGTCTCCCCTTCCCCACTTACCCAAGGTCAGCCTCAACTGCATGTATTCATGCCTTACCCAGGTTCATGTATCCAGGAATTCATCCGTCTACCGCCGGATATCTTCCCTTCCCCACTTACCCAAGGTCAGCCTCAACTGCATGTATTCATGCCTTACCCAGGTTCATGTATCCAGGAATCCATCCGCTCGCTCCCCTTCCCCACTTACCCAAGGATGTCTCCCAGGAATCCATTCCCCACTTACCCTAAGATCAGCCTCAACAACAACCTTCCTCAAGTTCATGTATCCAGGAATCCATCCGCTCGCTCCCAGATGTCTTCCCTTACCCACTTGCCTAAGGTCGGCGGTTCCTTCCACGGATCAGTGTCTCCAGGAGTCCACTTATGTCACCTCAGATGGACTCCCTTCCCCACTTCCCCAAAGTCGGCGGTATTCTTGCCTTACCCAGGATCATGTATCCAGGAATCCTTCCGTCTACCGCCGGATATCTTCCCTTCCCCACTTACCCAAGGTCAGCCTCAACTGCATGTATTCATGCCTTACCCAGGTTCATGTATCCAGGAATCCATCCGCTCGCTCCGGATGTCTCCCCTTCCCCACTTACCTAAGGTCAGCCTCAACAACAACCTTCCTCAAGTTCATGTATCCAGGAATCCATCCGCTCGCTCCCTGATGTCTCCCCTTATTGCCTAAGGTCTTCCCTTGTCTCCCCACTTGTCACCTAAGGACTCCCTTCCCCACTTCCCCAAAGTCAGCGGTGCCTTCCCAGGAATCCTTCCGTCTACCGATCTTCCCTTCCCCACTTACCCAAGGTCAGCCTCAACTGTGCTCCCTGGATCAGTGTATCCAGGAGTCCATTGTGTCAGGAGTCAGCCTCAACAACAACCTTCCTCAAGTTCATGTATCCAGGAATCCATCCGCTCGCTCCGGATGTCTTCCCTTCCCCATTTCCCTAAGGTCGGCGGTGCCTTCCCTGGATCAGTGTCTCCAGGAGTCCACTTGTGTCACCTGAGTGGACTCCCTTCCCCACTTCCCCAGAGTCAGCGGTGCCTTCCCCGGATCAGTGTCTCCAGGAGTCCACTAGTGTCACCTCAGGTGGACTCCCTTCCCCACTTCCCCAGAGTCAGCGGTTGCCACCTTCAGTGACCTCGCTGCATGGAAACTTGGTCTTGTCTAGCTGGTCTACGGTAGAGACTGTCCAGGTGGGTGGAATTACTGGAGGTGACACACACAGAAAACTGCGTCCAGTAATTACACCCACCAAGACAGCCTGGACCGTAGGTCAGCTAGACGCCACCAAGCTGCCTCACAGTTCCGCCACCTCCGAGAGGCTAATTAACGTAAATTTTGGAAATCCTTTTATGTTACACTATGAAAATATACGAAGAACAAGTTTTTTTTACTTATTTAGCTGTTTAAAAGTATTTGTGTTTTATTATTGCAGATGAATACCGAAATGTTGGTTAATTTGACCACCTCCATGATAACTGTGTCATGTGTACATGTTATTATGTACACATTAAATACACGTGTTGTGTATGTGTGCCATGTGTACATGTGTATTGATTGTCATGTGTACATGTTGTATGTTGATTGTCATGTGTACATGTTGTGTGTTGATGATGTGTCATGTATACATACATGTGTGTGTTGATATTGTCACTGCAAACACACATGTATACATGTGTGTGTACACATATACATGTGTACTACAAACATGTTACATGTATACATACGTGTATGTGTACACATGTACATGAGACTACAAAAACACACATAAATGATTTGACATACATGTGTACACATGTACATGTACAGAACACACATATTCTGGTCTACATGATGGCTTGCATGTGTACACATATACATCACTACAAACACACATATATACATACATGTGTACACATATACATCACTACAAACACACATATATACATACACATATATACATCACTACAAACACACATATATATATACATGTGTACACAAACACATCACTACAAACACACATATATACATACATGTATTCACATACACATCACTACAAACACACAACTACCAACACACGTATATACATACATGTGTACACATATACATGACTACAAACTACTACCAACAAACACATATACATACATGTGTACACATACACATCACTACAAACACACATATATACATACATGTGTACACATACACATCACTACAAACACACATATATACATACATGTGTACACATACACATCACTACACACACACATATATACATGTGTACACATACACATCACTACACACACACATACATACATGTGTACACATACACATCACTACAAACACACTACTACCAACACACATATATACATACATGTGTACACATACACATCACTACAAACACACTACTACCAACACACATACATACATGTGTACACACATACATCACTACAAACACACTACTACCAACACACATATATACATACATGTGTACACATATACATCACTACAAACACACTACTACCAACACACATATATACATACATGTGTACACATACACATCACTACATACATGTGTACACACTACTATATACATACATGTGTACACATATACACACACTACACCAACACACATATATACATACATGTGTACACATACACATCACTACACATATATACATACATGTGTACACATACACATCACTACAAACACACTACTACCAACACACATATATACATACATGTGTACACATACACATCACTACAAACACACAACTACCAACACACGTATATACATACATGTGTACACATACACATCACTACAAACACACATACACAGCACTACAAACACACTATAACACACACACATGTGCACACATACACATCACTACAAACACACATACTAGGAACACACATATACATACATACATGTACAAACACACTACACATACACATCACTACAAACACACTACTACCAACACACATATGTGTACATATACATGTGTACACAACACACATATATACATCATGTGTACACACATACATACAAACACACTACACATCACACATACAAACACATTACTACCAACACACACATATACATTTGTACACATACACATCACTACAAACACACTTCTATCAACACACATATGCATTCATGTGTACACATATACATCATTACAAACACACTACTATCAACACACATACATACATGTGTACACACATACATCGCTACAAACACACTACTAGCAACACACATATATACATGTGTACACACATACATCGCTACAAACACACTACTACAAACACACTACTATCAACACACATATATACATGTGTTCACGTTATCACAGACATATCTACACTCTCTCTCACCATTGTTTAAGTTAATTTAATATTGTATAAATTGTGTAAGAGAATTTAGAAAATTTTTGTTTATATATGTAATGAGGGTTATAATATTTTGATGAAATAATATGGAAAAAGATGTAAATATGTGAAGAAGTGACTAACTTGAGAGACTTGTGGTTAAGATAAAGAAGATATTCTTATATAACACTTTGTTTAAGAAGAATTAATTATTAAATAACTCTCTCAGTTCTCATACAAACACTTCTCTCACTTCTTCATTAATAACATAAGAAAACTTTCACCGTCACAGATACAAAACAAAAACTTTCTGGGATGAAAATAAAAACTGTCAACTTGGATGATTCGATCTGTTGACAATAAGAATTTTGGTGGTGGCTGCCACAACCTGGCCAGTACGACTGTGTGTTGCCACAACCTGGCCAGTACGACTGTGTGTTGCCACAACCTGGCCAGTACGACTGTGTGTTGCCACAACCTGGCCAGTACGACTGTGTGTTGCCACAACCTGGCCAGTACGACTGTGTGTTGCCACAACCTGGCCAGTACGACTGTGTGTTGCCACAACCTGGCCAGTACGACTGTGTGTTGCCACAACCTGGCCAGTACGACTGTGTGTTGCCACAACCTGGCCAGTACGACTGTGTGTTGCCACAACCTGGCCAGTACGACTGTGTGTTGCCACAACCTGGCCAGTACGACGCCACAACCTGGCCAGTACGACTGTGTGTTGCCACAACCTGGCCAGTACGACTGTGTGTTGCCACAACCTGGCCACAACCTGGCCAGTACGACTGTGTGTTGCCACAACCTGTGTGTTGCCACAACCTGGCCAGTACGACTGTGTGTTGCCACAACCTGGCCACAACCTGGCCAGTACGACTGTGTGTTGCCACAACCTGGCCAGTACGACGCCACAACCTGGCCAGTACGACTGTGTGTTGCCACAACCTGGCCAGTACGACTGTGTGTTGCCACAACCTGGCCAGTACGACTGTGTGTTGCCACAACCTGGCCAGTACGACTGTGTGTTGCCACAACCTGGCCAGTACGACTGTGTGCTACTGTCTCCCAGACTGTTGTTATGTACTGTGATGTATCAATGTACCACTAAATGCATACTGCAACACTGAATGTTGTAGTGCACTATGTTGCAAAGATATATGCCACAAAACCAGGAAGTACTGCTATTATGTATTTTTCACCACCATCGTTGTGTTGTGATGTGTATAAAGTCTGTCTGATACACCAAAGTTAATAACACTGTATATAACATGTTTGGTAAATATCTGATTAAAGACTTATTAAAAGGATTCTTATCTTAGGATTCTGTTGCTAGGATGCAAGTGTGTAAGTCTGGACGCTACTGGAAGGACACTACTGGAAGGATTGTTACCAGAAGACTTTTTTAGAAGATCTGTGGTGGGTTTATGCTGGAAACAGAGTGATGGCAGGACTCTGTTGGTTAAAGACTTTAGGTAGAGGTTCGTTTGTTACTTATAAGATGAATCAAGTCAGCTGGTATTATACGTCTGCGTGAACGTGGTGTCTCCACCGAGATTATCCTTTCAGTGACTCTTTTTTTTAAGTTTCTTCCTGAGGGAAGGAGAATTTTGTCTCTTTTTGTCACATCACAGATATAATCGGTGCAGATGTTTCCTCTAGAAAATTAATGATTGATGATTTATATGAGCTAACACAGTAGAGGGTGACCATTGTCATTCCATAACTGTGTTCTCTTTCTTCCTCAGAAACACAGTACTCGATGAAAAGAAACCTCACAAACTTCAAATACAACGACTAATACATTCCAAGAAGTAAGGGATGGCACCAAGCCCAGGAGCTTGACACCAACTGCTAATAAAATGGTGACCAATAGAAAATTCGGTGTGCTGGACAAACTAGAGTTGGAAAAAAATATTATATACTTAAAACTAGGAAAGACAGAACTATATGTGTCTCCTGGATCTTCTACATTGTGATAACGTCTCCTCGCAGCTCATAACTCTTAACTCTGGAACAAGCACAGCACTTTCTCTGAACATTCTCTAATACGTTAACATGTTTGTAGAGGTTCGGGTTATATGCTGGTGCTGCATACTCCATAATAGACAACACATCTATTACATTGCCCGGAATAATTCGATCGAAAGGTAATCACTCTATGTCTTTCACTCTGAGGTTTGTGGCTGTGTCCCTGAAGTCTATGTTCTGAGTCCGCTAATCTTGCCTCTTCTTTAATTTTCTTAACGTCACCCTTTCAAGGAAACCAGTCCAGGGCGATGGAATATGACAGGGAAACCCGTCCAGGGAGATGGAATGTGAGAGGGAAACCAGCCCAAGGAGATGGAATATGACAGGGAAACCCGTCCAGGGCGATGGAATATGACAGGGAAGCCCGAACAGGGCGATGGAATATGAGAAGGAAAAGAGTTCAGGGAGATGGAATATGAAAAGGGAAAATGATCAAAGAATATGACAGGTAAACCCGTTCAGGGAAATGGAATGGAATGATTCAGGGAGATGGAA
The DNA here is from genome assembly GCF_038502225.1 of Cherax quadricarinatus. Taxonomy (NCBI): domain Eukaryota; kingdom Metazoa; phylum Arthropoda; class Malacostraca; order Decapoda; family Parastacidae; genus Cherax; species Cherax quadricarinatus. The sequence goes on along the minus strand of NW_027196985.1, from coordinate 2,415 downwards.
TATGAAAAGGGAAAATGATCAAAGAGATAGAATATGACAGGTAAACCCGTTCAGGGAAATGGAATATGATAGAGCAACCTGTCTAGGGCGATGGAATATGACAGGGAAGCTCGTACAGGACAATGGAGTATGAGAGAGAAACCCGTCCAGGGAGATGGAATATAACAGGGAAACCTTTCCAGGGCGATGTAATATGAGAGGGAAACCGTCAAAGGAAATGGAATATGAGAGGGAAACCTGTCCAGGGCAACGGAATACGACAGAGAAACTCGTCCAGGGCGATGGAATATGAAAGGGAAACCCACCCAGGGAGACGGAATATGACAGGGAAACTCGTTCAGGGCGATGGAATATGACAGGGAAACCCGTCCAGGGAGATGGAATATGAAAGGAAACCCCGTCCAGGGCGATGGAATATGACAGGAAAACCCGTCCAGGGCGATGGAATATGACAGGGAAACCCACCAGAGCGATGGAATATGACAGGGAAACCCACCAGAGCGATGGAATATGACAGAAACCCATCCAGGGAGATGGAATATGACAGGGAAACCCGTCCTGGGCGATGGAAAAATGACAGGGAAACCCGTCGAGGGCGATGGAATGTGACAGGGAAACAATTTCAGGGCAATGGAAAATGAAAGAGAAGCCTGTCCACGGTGATGGAAAATACCCGGGGAACCCATACAGGGCGATGGAATATTGCAGAAAACCGTCCAAAGCGAGGGAATATGACAAGAAAATCTGTCTACTGAAACAGAAAATGACAGCAAAACTCATACATTACATAGAAAACGACAGAAAAACAGTTCCATATTAAAAGAAAATGAAAGAAAAACCCGCCCAAGGCTATGGAAAATCAGAAGTTCTGTTCAGGACGATGGAACACAGAAGAACCCGTCCAAGACGATGGAAGATGACAGAGAAACCCGTCCAGAGCGATGAAAAACTACAAGAAACGAATCCAGGCCGATGGAACATAAGAGGGAAACCTTTGAAGGTCGGTGGAAAATGACAGGGAAATCTTTCCAAGGCGATTGAAAATGACAACGAAACTCGTCCAGGTGATGGAATATGACAAGAAAACTCGTCCAGGACAATTGAAAAATGACAGGAACCCGTCTATGACGACGGAAAATGACAAGGAAACCTGTTCAGGGCGAGTAAATATGAGAGAGAAACAAGTTCAGAGTTATGGATTATGACAGAAAAAGTCCATTGCGACGGAAAATGACAGGGGAAACCCAGGAAGCTCGATGAAAAATGATAAGGACACCTGTCACCTCTCATGGAATATGACAAAGAAACCTCTCTAGGGCGGAGGAACGTGACTGGGAAAAACATTCAAGGCGATGGAGTAAAAGAGAATACGACAAGGGCGACGTAAAAAGACAAGAAAACCAGTCAAATGAGATGGAATATGACAGAGAAACCTGTCCAGGGTGGTGGATAATGACAGGTGGATAATGACAGGTGGATAATGAACATAATAATATTCAGCTGCGAATTAAACAGTACCTAAACATTAACGTTAAGTATTATTTATAGCATAAACATTAGGACTGAAGAAATACCATTGTGTGCCACACCATTCAAGGTATAATACTGTTATCATTTAAACATCTCAACACTTTACAACAGAACATTAATTTTACATTTTGACTGACATTCACACATCACAGAACATTACAACATAACATAGTATCTTACACAGAGTCGTACTGTCCAGTGTGCAAGAACCACCATCTTAATTCTAGTTTTTATTGTCATCCCACAACGTTTATTGTGTGTGTGTGTGTGTGTGTGTGTGTGTGTGTGTGTGTGTGTGTGTGTGTGTGTGTGTGTGTGTGTGTGTGTGTGTGTGTGTGTGTGTGTGTGTGTGTGTGTGTGTGCGTGCGTGTGTTCGTGCTCATGTGCGTAGTTTTGTGCGTGTATGAATGATGGTAAACCCACAAGCATCGTTTGCGGAAATGCGCAAATGAGTGTAAAAACAAGTGTATGTGTAAGTTAAGAAAGTTTACTTAGGTACAAGTACATGTAAAAACAGTTACGCAATTTATCATACATATTAACGAATATGTAAATTACCCAGAATAACCCAAAAAGTCAGATAAAGTGACTTATTTCCAGTGTGCGCGGCGCTTGTAACTGATCGTTTAGCAAATACATAACATAAATAACCAAATAAAAATATTAAGTTTAATACTTATTACAGTTGTGGTGGAGGTGGACAGACATATTAACACACCAACACTCATCAACACACAATAAAACATTCACAAATGTACTTAAGCTGCTTATTAAATACAAAAAAGAACTAAAAACAATGTCGTCAAAATGCCGTAAACCAGCGTATAAATGAATGTGAAAATACTTTTATATGTGTATGTTTGTGCGCTTGTTAGTCTTTCAATG
>NW_027196984.1:0-72234 GCF_038502225.1 Cherax quadricarinatus | reverse complement strand
TGACAGTAACCATGGTGGTGTTATTCCCACTCCAGCCTCCCTGACAGTAGCCATGGTGGTGTTATTCCCACTCCAGCCTCCCTGACAGTAGCATCGGTGGTGTTATTCCCACTCCAGCCTCCCTGACAGTAGCCATGGTGGTGTTATTCCCACTCCAGCCTCCCTGACAGTAGCCATGGTGGTGTTATTCCCACTCCAGCCTCCCTGACAGTAACCATGGTGGTGTTATTCCCACTCCAGCCTCCCTGACAGTAGCCATGGTGGTGTTATTCCCACTCCAGCCTCCCTGACAGTAACCATGGTGGTGTTATTCCCACTCCAGCCTCCCTGACAGTAGCCATGGTGGTGTTATTCCCACTCCAGCCTCCCTGACAGTAGCCATGGTGGTGTTATTCCCACTCCAGCCTCCCTGACAGTAGCCATGGTGGTGTTATTCCCACTCCAGCCTCCCTGACAGTAGCCATGGTGGTGTTATTCCCACTCCAGCCTCCCTGACAGTAACCATGGTGGGGTTATTCCTACTCGGGAATAACACGTCAGTGGCATCTCGCTGGTGCCACCCACGTTATCATAATATGAAAAAAATCCCCAAAAAGGAAATACTTTCATCATCATTCAACACTTTCACCTCACTCACACATAATCACTGTCTTTGCAGAGGCGCTCAGACACAACAGTTTAGAAGCATATATGAAGTAATATTAGATACTCTTCCAAACTGCCAATATCCCAATATCCGAATGGGTGAAACTGGTCTGTTAACAAGACCTCATGTAAAATTGAGTCCTTTCTTATATTTTCTCTGTGCGTTTAAAGATATATTTTTTTCATTTATGTTAATGTAAAAACTAATAACTTTGTTCTAAAAGAACCTTAGAAAACTTACCTAACCTTTAATTTAATTTAATTTGATTTAGCCTAATTTAACTAAAAATGTTTTAGATAAGTTTACAATAATTTAATAATAAACAAACACAATGAAATACATTTTTTTCCGTTAGGTTCAGAATGATTTTTGCGAAATTATTGCATACACAAACTTTCACTTGTGTATGTGTTAGTATGCTGTTATTGGAAGTTACTGTACTTTTCTTTTGTTACCTATTACAACCCAGGAGTCCCAAAGGCCTGTTATCCTGTGTGTAAAGGCAGCGAAATAAACACAACAGAAAAGCTTTTGACTTGCATTATCCTTCACCAATTTAGAACAGGTTGTGACAACACACAGTCGTACTGGCCAGGTTGTGACAACACACAGTCGTACTGGCCAGGTTGTGACAACACACAGTCGTACTGGCCAGGTTGTGACAACACACAGTCGTACTGGCCAGGTTGTGACAACACACAGTCGTACTGGCCAGGTTGTGACAACACACAGTCGTACTGGCCAGGTTGTGACAACACACAGTCGTACTGGCCAGGTTGTGACAACACACAGTCGTACTGGCCAGGTTGTGACAACACACAGTCGTACTGGCCAGGTTGTGACAACACACAGTCGTACTGGCCAGGTTGTGACAACACACAGTCGTACTGGCCAGGTTGTGACAACACACAGTCGTACTGGCCAGGTTGTGACAACACACAGTCGTACTGGCCAGGTTGTGACAACACACAGTCGTACTGGCCAGGTTGTGACAACACACAGTCGTACTGGCCAGGTTGTGACAACACACAGTCGTACTGGCCAGGTTGTGACAACACACAGTCGTACTGGCCAGGTTGTGACAACACACAGTCGTACTGGCCAGGTTGTGACAACACACAGTCGTACTGGCCAGGTTGTGACAACACACAGTCGTACTGGCCAGGTTGTGACAACACACAGTCGTACTGGCCAGGTTGTGACAACACACAGTCGTACTGGCCAGGTTGTGGCAACACACAGTCGTACTGGCCAGGTTGTGACAACACACAGTCGTACTGGCCAGGTTGTGACAACACACAGTCGTACTGGCCAGGTTGTGGCAACACACAGTCGTACTGGCCAGGTTGTGACAACACACAGTCGTACTGGCCAGGTTGTGGCAACACACAGTCGTACTGGCCAGGTTGTGACAACACACAGTCGTACTGGCCAGGTTGTGGCAACACACAGTCGTACTGGCCAGGTTGTGGCAACACACAGTCGTACTGGCCAGGTTGTGACAACACACAGTCGTACTGGCCAGGTTGTGACAACACACAGTCGTACTGGCCAGGTTGTGGCAACACACAGTCGTACTGGCCAGGTTGTGACAACACACAGTCGTACTGGCCAGGTTGTGACAACACACAGTCGTACTGGCCAGGTTGTGGCAACACACAGTCGTACTGGCCAGGTTGTGGCAACACACAGTCGTACTGGCCAGGTTGTGGCAACACACAGTCGTACTGGCCAGGTTGTGGCAACACACAGTCGTACTGGCCAGGTTGTGGCAACACACAGTCGTACTGGCCAGGTTGTGGCAACACACAGTCGTACTGGCCAGGTTGTGGCAACACACAGTCGTACTGGCCAGGTTGTGGCAACACACAGTCGTACTGGCCAGGTTGTGGCAACACACAGTCGTACTGGCCAGGTTGTGGCAACACACAGTCGTACTGGCCAGGTTGTGGCAACACACAGTCGTACTGGCCAGGTTGTGGCAACACACAGTCGTACTGGCCAGGTTGTGACAACACACAGTCGTACTGGCCAGGTTGTGGCAACACACAGTCGTACTGGCCAGGTTGTGGCAACACACAGTCGTACTGGCCAGGTTGTGGCAACACACAGTCGTACTGGCCAGGTTGTGGCAACACACAGTCGTACTGGCCAGGTTGTGGCAACACACAGTCGTACTGGCCAGGTTGTGGCAACACACAGTCGTACTGGCCAGGTTGTGGCAACACACAGTCGTACTGGCCAGGTTGTGGCAACACACAGTCGTACTGGCCAGGTTGTGGCAACACACAGTCGTACTGGCCAGGTTGTGGCAACACACAGTCGTACTGGCCAGGTTGTGGCAACACACAGTCGTACTGGCCAGGTTGTGGCAACACACAGTCGTACTGGCCAGGTTGTGGCAACACACAGTCGTACTGGCCAGGTTGTGGCAACACACAGTCGTACTGGCCAGGTTGTGGCAACACACAGTCGTACTGGCCAGGTTGTGGCAACACACAGTCGTACTGGCCAGGTTGTGGCAACACACAGTCGTACTGGCCAGGTTGTGGCAACACACAGTCGTACTGGCCAGGTTGTGGCAACACACAGTCGTACTGGCCAGGTTGTGGCAACACACAGTCGTACTGGCCAGGTTGTGGCAACACACAGTCGTACTGGCCAGGTTGTGGCAACACACAGTCGTACTGGCCAGGTTGTGGCAACACACAGTCGTACTGGCCAGGTTGTGGCAACACACAGTCGTACTGGCCAGGTTGTGGCAACACACAGTCGTACTGGCCAGGTTGTGGCAACACACAGTCGTACTGGCCAGGTTGTGGCAACACACAGTCGTACTGGCCAGGTTGTGGCAACACACAGTCGTACTGGCCAGGTTGTGGCAACACACAGTCGTACTGGCCAGGTTGTGGCAACACACAGTCGTACTGGCCAGGTTGTGGCAACACACAGTCGTACTGGCCAGGTTGTGGCAACACACAGTCGTACTGGCCAGGTTGTGGCAACACACAGTCGTACTGGCCAGGTTGTGGCAACACACAGTCGTACTGGCCAGGTTGTGGCAACACACAGTCGTACTGGCCAGGTTGTGGCAACACACAGTCGTACTGGCCAGGTTGTGGCAACACACAGTCGTACTGGCCAGGTTGTGGCAACACACAGTCGTACTGGCCAGGTTGTGGCAACACACAGTCGTACTGGCCAGGTTGTGGCAACACACAGTCGTACTGGCCAGGTTGTGGCAACACACAGTCGTACTGGCCAGGTTGTGGCAACACACAGTCGTACTGGCCAGGTTGTGGCAACACACAGTCGTACTGGCCAGGTTGTGGCAACACACAGTCGTACTGGCCAGGTTGTGGCAACACACAGTCGTACTGGCCAGGTTGTGGCAACACACAGTCGTACTGGCCAGGTTGTGGCAACACACAGTCGTACTGGCCAGGTTGTGGCAACACACAGTCGTACTGGCCAGGTTGTGGCAACACACAGTCGTACTGGCCAGGTTGTGGCAACACACAGTCGTACTGGCCAGGTTGTGGCAACACACAGTCGTACTGGCCAGGTTGTGGCAACACACAGTCGTACTGGCCAGGTTGTGGCAACACACAGTCGTACTGGCCAGGTTGTGGCAACACACAGTCGTACTGGCCAGGTTGTGGCAACACACAGTCGTACTGGCCAGGTTGTGGCAACACACAGTCGTACTGGCCAGGTTGTGGCAACACACAGTCGTACTGGCCAGGTTGTGGCAACACACAGTCGTACTGGCCAGGTTGTGGCAACACACAGTCGTACTGGCCAGGTTGTGGCAACACACAGTCGTACTGGCCAGGTTGTGGCAACACACAGTCGTACTGGCCAGGTTGTGGCAACACACAGTCGTACTGGCCAGGTTGTGGCAACACACAGTCGTACTGGCCAGGTTGTGGCAACACACAGTCGTACTGGCCAGGTTGTGGCAACACACAGTCGTACTGGCCAGGTTGTGGCAACACACAGTCGTACTGGCCAGGTTGTGGCAACACACAGTCGTACTGGCCAGGTTGTGGCAACACACAGTCGTACTGGCCAGGTTGTGGCAACACACAGTCGTACTGGCCAGGTTGTGGCAACACACAGTCGTACTGGCCAGGTTGTGGCAACACACAGTCGTACTGGCCAGGTTGTGGCAACACACAGTCGTACTGGCCAGGTTGTGGCAACACACAGTCGTACTGGCCAGGTTGTGGCAACACACAGTCGTACTGGCCAGGTTGTGGCAACACACAGTCGTACTGGCCAGGTTGTGGCAACACACAGTCGTACTGGCCAGGTTGTGGCAACACACAGTCGTACTGGCCAGGTTGTGGCAACACACAGTCGTACTGGCCAGGTTGTGGCAACACACAGTCGTACTGGCCAGGTTGTGGCAACACACAGTCGTACTGGCCAGGTTGTGGCAACACACAGTCGTACTGGCCAGGTTGTGGCAACACACAGTCGTACTGGCCAGGTTGTGGCAACACACAGTCGTACTGGCCAGGTTGTGGCAACACACAGTCGTACTGGCCAGGTTGTGGCAACACACAGTCGTACTGGCCAGGTTGTGGCAACACACAGTCGTACTGGCCAGGTTGTGGCAACACACAGTCGTACTGGCCAGGTTGTGGCAACACACAGTCGTACTGGCCAGGTTGTGGCAACACACAGTCGTACTGGCCAGGTTGTGGCAACACACAGTCGTACTGGCCAGGTTGTGGCAACACACAGTCGTACTGGCCAGGTTGTGGCAACACACAGTCGTACTGGCCAGGTTGTGGCAACACACAGTCGTACTGGCCAGGTTGTGGCAGCCACCACCAAAATTCTTATTGTCAACAGATCGAATCATCCAAGTCGAGTGTTTTTTTTTTTTTCATCACGGAAAGTTTTTATTTTTTGTCTGTTGTGGTGAATGTTTTTTTAAGTCATTAATAAAGAGGTGAGAGAAGTGTAAGTATGAGAATTGAGAAAGTTATTTAATAATTAATTCTACTTAAACAAAGTGTTTATTCTTCTGAATATCTTCTTTATCTTAACCACAAGTCTCTCAAGTTAGTAATTTCTTCACATATTTACATCTTTTACCACATTATTTCATCAAAAAATTATAACCCTTATTGCACTTTCTTAGAGAAAATTTAAATGATATAAACAAAAATTATCTAAATTCTCATACACAATTTATACAATATTAATTTTAATTAAACAATGGTGAGGGAGAGTGTTGATATGTCTATGATAACGTGTACATATGTATGTATATATGTGTGTTGGTAGTAGTGTGTTTGTAGTGATGTATGTGTGTACACATGTATGTATATATGTGTGTTGGTAGTAGTGTGTTTGTAGTGATGTATGTGTGTACACATGTATGTATATATGTGTGTTGGTAGTAGTGTGTTTGTAGTGATGTATGTGTGTACACATGTATGTATATATGTGTGTTGGTAGTAGTGTGTTTGTAGTGATGTATGTGTGTACACATGTATGTATATATGTGTGTTGGTAGTAGTGTGTTTGTAGTGATGTATGTGTGTACACATGTATGTATATATGTGTGTTGGTAGTAGTGTGTTTGTAGTGATGTATGTGTGTACACATGTATGTATATATGTGTGTTGGTAGTAGTGTGTTTGTAGTGATGTATGTGTGTACACATGTATGTATATATGTGTGTTGGTAGTAGTGTGTTTGTAGTGATGTATGTGTGTACACATGTATGTATATATGTGTGTTGGTAGTAGTGTGTTTGTAGTGATGTATGTGTGTACACATGTATGTATATGTATATATGTTGTTGTAGTAGTGTGTTTGTTGTGATGTATGTGTACACATGTATGTATATATGTGTGTTGGTAGTAGTGTGTTTGTAGTGATGTATATGTGTACACATGTATGTATATATGTGTTTGTAGTGATGTATATGTGTACACATGTATGTATATATGTGTGTTGGTAGTAGTGTGTTTGTAGTGATGTATATGTGTATATATGTGTGTTGGTAGTAGTGTGTTTGTAGTGATGTATGTGTGTACACATGTATGTATATATGTGTGTTGGTAGTAGTGTGTTTGTAGTGATGTATGTATGTATGTATGTGTGTTGGTAGTAGTATGATGTGTTGTGTATGTGTGTGTTGGTAGTAGTGTGTTTGTAGTGATGTATATGTGTACACATGTATGTATATATGTGTGTTTGTAGTGATGTGTATGTGTACACATGTATGTATATATGTGTGTTGGTAGTAGTGTGTTTGTAGTGATGTGTATGTGTACACATGTATGTATATATGTGTGTTGGTAGTAGTGTGTTTGTAGTGATGTGTATGTGTACACATGTATGTATATATGTGTGTTGGTAGTAGTGTGTTGTGTACACATGTATGTATGTGTGTGTACACATGTATGTATATATGTGTGTTGGTAGTAGTGTGTTTGTAGTGATGTGTATGTGTACACATGTATGTATATATGTGTGTTGGTAGTAGTGTGTTTGTAGTGATGTATATATATATATGTGTGTTGGTAGTAGTGTGTTTGTAGTGATGTGTATGTGTACACATGTATGTATATATGTGTGTTGGTAGTAGTGTGTTTGTAGTGATGTGTATGTGTACACATGTATGTATATATGTGTGTTGGTAGTAGTGTGTTTGTAGTGATGTGTATGTGTACACATGTATGTATATATGTGTGTTGGTAGTAGTGTGTTTGTAGTGATGTGTATGTGTACACATGTATGTATATATGTGTGTTGGTAGTAGTAGTGTGTTTGTAGTGATGTGTATATGTACACATGTATGTATATTTGTGTGTTGGTAGTAGTGTGTTTGTAGTGATGTATATGTGTACACATGTGTGTATATATGTGTGTTGGTAGTAGTGTGTTTGTAGTTATGTGTATGTGTACACATGTATGTATATATGTGTGTTGGTAGTAGTGTGTTTGTAGTGATGTGTATGTGTACACATGTATGTATATATGTGTGTTGGTAGTAGTGTGTTTGTAGTGATGTGTATGTGTACACATGTATGTATATATGTGTGTTTGTAGTAGTGTGTACACATGTATGTATGTATAGTATGTGTACACATGTATGTATATATGTGTGTTTGTAGTGATGTATATGTGTACACATGTATGTATATATGTGTGTTTGTAGTGATGTATATGTGTACACATGTATGTATATATGTGTGTTTGTAGTGATGTATATGTGTACACATGTATGTATATATGTGTGTTTGTAGTGATGTATATGTGTACACATGTATGTATATATGTGTGTTTGTAGTGATGTATATGTGTACACATGTATGTATATATGTGTGTTTGTAGTGATGTATATGTGTACACATGTATGTATATATGTGTGTTTGTAGTGATGTATATGTGTACACATGTATGTATATATGTGTGTTTGTAGTGATGTATATGTGTACACATGTATGTATATATGTGTGTTTGTAGTGATGTATATGTGTACACATGTATGTATATATGTGTGTTTGTAGTGATGTATATGTGTACACATGTATGTATATATGTGTGTTTGTAGTGATGTATATGTGTACACATGTATGTATATATGTGTGTTTGTAGTGATGTATATGTGTACACATGTATGTATATATGTGTGTTTGTAGTGATGTATATGTGTACACATGTATGTATATATGTGTGTTTGTAGTGATGTATATGTGTACACATGTATGTATATATGTGTGTTTGTAGTGATGTATATGTGTACACATGTATGTATATATGTGTGTTTGTAGTGATGTATATGTGTACACATGTATGTATATATGTGTGTTTGTAGTGATGTATATGTGTACACATGTATGTATATATGTGTGTTTGTAGTGATGTATATGTGTACACATGTATGTATATATGTGTGTTTGTAGTGATGTATATGTGTACACATGTATGTATATATGTGTGTTTGTAGTGATGTATATGTGTACACATGTATGTATATATGTGTGTTTGTAGTGATGTATATGTGTACACATGTATGTATATATGTGTGTTTGTAGTGATGTATATGTGTACACATGTATGTATATATGTGTGTTTGTAGTGATGTATATGTGTAGATGAAAGTGAAAAGTAAACATCAAAAAAAACTTGTATGATCTACATAATAATTCAGAGTAAAGAAGAGCACAGTTCCGTGGTACAGCTGTCAGCTTGGCTGACTCTGCTGTCAGCACAGTTCCGTGGTACAGCTGTCAGCTTGGCTGACTCTGCTGTCAGTCTGGCTGACTCTGGTACAGCTGTCACATCTTTAAATATTCACAAGTTACACAAACAATGTTCTCAAATTACTGTAAACCAACATTTTTTTGTCTTATATATTCTGAATATTGAAGCAAATACTCATATCTAAATTTCCCATATATTGTCTCTGCTACATTGTTTAATCATGTGGACGAGTACATGTATGTCTATGAGAATGTGTACACATGTATGTGTACATAAGTGTTCGTGGGATGGGCTTTGGAGTGATATGTTTGTGTGCATGTATGTGTGATCTCAGACATATTATAGTGATAGCAGATAACTGTGTACATTGTTGTGTGCGTATTTGTAGTACATGGGATTGTGTGTGATTTTTTATGCATGCAAGTGTATGTATAATGATGTATGAGTAAGGTGAATGTGTTTAAACGTATAAATATTTGTGAAAATACTTATATATGTGTATGCAAACAATTTCTGCGCTTGTTAGGCTTTCAGTGCCAAATGTAAAAGACGGATAAATAAACAAAAATGAAAGCAGTGTAATATTTAACATAGTTATGATGGTGGTGGACAAATTAACCAACATTTGGGTATTCATCTGCAATAATAAAACACTCACAAATACTTTTAAACAGCTAAATAAGTAAAAAAACAACTTGTTCTCAGTATATTTTCATAGTGTAACATAAAAGGATTTCCAAAATTTATGTTAATTAGCCTCTCGGAGGTGGCGGAACTGTGAGGCAGCTTGGTGGCGTCTAGCTGACCTACGGTCCAGGCTGTCTTGGTGGGTGTAATTACTGGACGCAGTTTTCTGTGTGTGTCACCTCCAGTAATTCCACCCACCTGGACAGTCTCTACCGTAGACCAGCTAGACAAGACCAAGTTTCCATGCAGCGAGGTCACTGAAGGTGGCAACCGCTGACTCTGGGGAAGTGGGGAAGGGAGTCCACCTGAGGTGACACTAGTGGACTCCTGGAGACACTGATCCGGGGAAGGCACCGCTGACTCTGGGGAAGTGGGGAAGGGAGTCCACTCAGGTGACACAAGTGGACTCCTGGAGACACTGATCCGGGGAAGGCACCGCCGACCTTAGGGAAATGGGGAAGGGAAGACATCCGGAGCGAGCGGATGGATTCCTGGATACATGAACTTGAGGAAGGTTGTTGTTGAGGCTGACCTTGGGTAAGTGGGGAAGGGGAGACATCCGGAGCGAGCGGATGGATTCCTGGATACATGAACCTGAGCAAGGCAAGAATACATGCAGTTGAGGCTGACCTTGGGTAAGTGGGGAAGGGAAGATATCCGGCGGTAGACGGAAGGATTCCTGGATACATGATCCTGCGGACGGCAAGAATACCGCTGACCTTGGGGAAGTGGGGAAGGGAGTCCTCCTGAGGTGACATAAGTGGACTCCTGGAGACACTGATCCGGGGAAGGCACCGCCGACCTTAGGTAAGTGGGGAAGGGAAGACATCCGGAGCGAGCGGATGGATTCCTGGATACATGAACTTGAGGAAGGTTGTTGTTGAGGCTGACCTTGGGTAAGTGGGGAAGGGGAGACATCCGGAGCGAGCGGATGGATTCCTGGATACATGAACCTGAGCAAGGCAAGAATACATGCAGTTGAGGCTGACCTTGGGTAAGTGGGGAAGGGAAGATATCCGGCGGTAGACGGAAGTGGATTCACTGGATACATGATCCTGGATACATGAACTTGGCAAGAATACCGCTGACCTTGGGGAAGTGGGGAAGGGAGTATCCACGGAAGGATTCCTGGAGGTGACATAAGTGGACTCCTGGAGACACTGATCCGGGGAAGGCACCGCCGACCTTAGGGAAATGGGGAAGGGAAGACATCCGGAGCGAGCGGATGGATTCCTGGATACATGAACTTGAGGAAGGTTGTTGTTGAGGCTGACCTTGGGTAAGTGGGGAAGGGGAGACATCTGGGAGCGAACGGATGGATCCCTGGATACATGAACCTTGGCAAGGCAAGAATACATGCAGTTGAGGCTGACCTTGGGTAAGTGGGGAAGGGAAGATATCCGGCGGTAGACGGAAGGATTCCTGGATACATGAACCTGGGGACAGCAAGAAAACAGGTTGGTGAGGCTGACCTTAGGGAAGTGAGGAAGGGAAAACATCCGGAGGCAGACAGATGGATTCCTGGATACATGAACCTGGGGAAGGCTGAGGCTGGAAGGCAGAGAGAGAAAGAGAGGCGAGGCTGACCTTAGGGAAATGAGGAAGGGGAGACATCCGGGGGCCCACGGATGAATTCCTGGACACATGAACCTGGGGAAGGCGAGGGGGGGGGGACCTTAAAGACGAACCACTGGCCTCCACGTGGCAAGGTCTGGTAACTCAGAGATAACTCTGAGGCTGACAGTGGTCGCAAATATATTATAATTCATTATAATATATTATTATTATGTTATTATTATTATTATGTTATTATTATTAATTATTATTGTTATTATTCATGATTTGGATTCAAAAGCGTCAACCAGCCTCCCTGACAGTAGCATCGGTGGTGTTATTCCCACTCCAGCCTCCCTGACAGTAGCATCGGTGGTGTTATTCCCACTCCAGCCTCCCTGACAGTAGCATCGGTGGTGTTATTCCCACTCCAGCCTCCCTGACAGTAGCATCGGTGGTGTTATTCCCACTCCAGCCTCCCTGACAGTAGCATCGGTGGTGTTATTCCCACTCCAGCCTCCCTGACAGTAGCATCGGTGGTGTTATTCCCACTCCAGCCTCCCTGACAGTAGCATCGGTGGTGTTATTCCCACTCCAGCCTCCCTGACAGTAGCCATGGTGGTGTTATTCCCACTCCAGCCTCCCTGACAGTAGCATCGGTGTTGTTATTCCCACTCCAACCTCCCTGCCAGTAGCATCGGTGGTGTGCCTCCCTTATTCCCACTCCAGCCTCCCTGACAGTAGCATCGGTGGTGTTATTCATACTCCAGCCTCCCTGACAGTAGCATCGGTGGTGTTATTCCCAGTCCAGCCTCCCTGACAGTAGCATCGGTGGTGTTATTCCCAGTCCAGCCTCCATGACAGTAGCATCGGTGGTGTTATTCCCACTCCAGCCTCCCTGACAGTAGCATCGGTGGTGTTATTCCCACTCCAGCATCCCTGACAGTAGCATCGGTGGTGTTATTCCCACTCCAGCCTCCCTGACAGTAGCATCGGTGGGCCTCCCTGACAGTAGCATCGGTGGTGTTATTCCCACTCCAGCCTCCCTGACAGTAGCATCGGTGGTGTTATTCCCACTCCAGCCTCCCTGACAGTAGCATCGGTGGTGTTATTCCCACTCCAGCCTCCCTGACAGTAGCATCGGTGGTGTTATTCCCACTCCAGCCTCCCTGACAGTAGCATCGGTGGTGTTATTCCCACTCCAGCCTCCCTGACAGTAGCATCGGTGGTGTTATTCCCACTCCAGCCTCCCTGACAGTAGCATCGGTGGTGTTATTCCCACTCCAGCCTCCCTGACAGTAGCATCGGTGGTGTTATTCCCACTCCAGCCTCCCTGACAGTAGCATCGGTGGTGTTATTCCCACTCCAGCCTCCCTGACAGTAGCATCGGTGGTGTTATTCCCACTCCAGCCTCCCTGACAGTAGCATCGGTGGTGGTGTTATTCCCACTCCAGCCTCCCTGACAGTAGCATCGGTGGTGTTATTCCCACTCCAGCCTCCCTGACAGTAGCATTGGTGGTGTTAT
Source organism: Cherax quadricarinatus (assembly GCF_038502225.1). Taxonomy (NCBI): domain Eukaryota; kingdom Metazoa; phylum Arthropoda; class Malacostraca; order Decapoda; family Parastacidae; genus Cherax; species Cherax quadricarinatus. The sequence continues at coordinate 59,587 of NW_027196984.1, read as the reverse complement.
TCCCACTCCAGCCTCCCTGACAGTAGCATCGGTGGTGTTATTCCCACTCCAGCCTCCCTGACAGTAGCATCGGTGGTGTTATTCCCACTCCAGCCTCCCTGACAGTAGCATCGGTGGTGTTATTCCCACTCCAGCCTCCCTGACAGTAGCATCGGTGGTGTTATTCCCACTCCAGCCTCCCTGACAGTAGCATCGGTGGTGTTATTCCCACTCCAGCCTCCCTGACAGTAGCATCGGTGGTGTTATTCCCACTCCAGCCTCCCTGACAGTAGCCATGGTGGTGTTATTCCCACTCCAGCCTCCCTGACAGTAGCCAGGATGGTGTTATTCCCACTCCAGCCTCCCTCACAGTAACCATGGTGGTGTTATTCCCACTCCAGCCTCCCTGACAGTAGCCATCGGTGGTGTTATTCCCACTCCAGGTGGTGTTATTCCCACTCCAGCCTCCCTGACAGTAGGGTGGTGTTATTCCCACTCCAGCCTCCCTGACAGTAGCCATGGTGGTGTTATTCCCACTCCAGCCTCCCTGACAGTAGCCATGGTGGTGTTATTCCCACTCCAGCCTCCCTGACAGTAGCCATGGTGGTGTTATTCCCACTCCAGCCTCCCTGACAGTAGCCATGGTGGTGTTATTCCCACTCCAGCCTCCCTGACAGTAGCCATGGTGGTGTTATTCCCACTCCAGCCTCCCTGACAGTAACCATGGTGGGGTTATTCCTACTCGGGAATAACACGTCAGTGGCATCTCGCTGGTGCCACCCACGTTATCATAATATGAAAAAAATCCCCAAAAAGGAAATACTTTCATCATCATTCAACACTTTCACCTCACTCACACATAATCACTGTCTTTGCAGAGGCGCTCAGACACAACAGTTTAGAAGCATATATGAAGTAATATTAGATACTCTTCCAAACTGCCAATATCCCAATATCCGAATGGGTGAAACTGGTCTGTTAACAAGACCTCATGTAAAATTGAGTCCTTTCTTATATTTTCTCTGTGCGTTTAAAGATATATTTTTTTCATTTATGTTAATGTAAAAACTAATAACTTTGTTCTAAAAGAACCTTAGAAAACTTACCTAACCTTTAATTTAATTTAATTTGATTTAGCCTAATTTAACTAAAAATGTTTTAGATAAGTTTACAATAATTTAATAATAAACAAACACAATGAAATACATTTTTTTCCGTTAGGTTCAGAATGATTTTTGCGAAATTATTGCATACACAAACTTTCACTTGTGTATGTGTTAGTATGCTGTTATTGGAAGTTACTGTACTTTTCTTTTGTTACCTATTACAACCCAGGAGTCCCAAAGGCCTGTTATCCTGTGTGTAAAGGCAGCGAAATAAACACAACAGAAAAGCTTTTGACTTGCATTATCCTTCGCCAGTTTAGAACAGAAGTATGTACACTATATACACTATGTACAACAATAGGTATTAGTGCACTCCACGGTAAGCAAGTCAAAATAGAAGCCACTAGAGAGCAGACCGTGCTTCAACCAGCTCTGGAATGGGGCTGACAAGGGCAGACAGGTGAGTGGTACCCACATCACCTCTGCGATTGCCAAAACCATCTTCTCATCGGCTGGAACCTGGGTACTGATTGAACGACGGGGCCCCATCGTCAACATTTAGTACCTGGTTCGCTGGTTGGGGGAGATAGCCCTTAAGTGAGGGTGTGTACATGCGACGAATAAAGGTTACGTGCTCTTTGCATGCCACATTACTGTACTTGTAAGTTATTCAGCTGTTGTTGCGTGTTGTTGCTCCGTTTTTGCGTAATACTTTGTCGCTCTTTCACGGTGACGTGCTTGCTGTGTTGACGTGCTTGCTGTGTTGACGTGCTTGCTGTGTTGACGTGCTTGCTGTGTTGACGTGCTTGCTGTGCTGACGTGCTTGCTGTGTTGACGTGCTTGCTGTGTTGACGTGCTTGCTGTGTTGACGTGCTTGCTCTGTTGTTAAATTGAAGTAAAGGTTTAACACTGCTAGTTACTGCAAGCACTTCAAACTTACCCACAACAGTGTCTCCCACACTGGCATGACTGTCTCCCCTGGCAGGTATGTAGTGTCTCCCACACTGGCATGACTGTCTCCCCTGGCAGGTATGTAGTGTCTCCCACACTGGCATGACTGTCTCCCCTGGCAGGTATGTAGTGTCTCCCACACTGGCATGACTGTCTCCCCTGGCAGGTATGTAGTGTCTCCCACACTGGCATGACTGTCTCCCCTGGCAGGTATGTAGTGTCTCCCACACTGGCATGACTGTCTCCCCTGGCAGGTATGTAGTGTCTCCCACACTGGCATGACTGTCTCCCCTGGCAGGTATGTAGTGTCTCCCACACTGGCATGACTGTCTCCCCTGGCAGGTATGTTGTGTCTCCCACACTGGCATGACTGTCTCCCCTGGCAGGTATGTAGTGTCTCCCACACTGGCATGACTGTCTCCCCTGGCAGGTATGTAGTGTCTCCCACACTGGCATGACTGTCTCCCCTGGCAGGTATGTAGTGTCTCCCACACTGGCATGACTGTCTCCCCTGGCAGGTATGTAGTGTCTCCCACACTGGCATGACTGTCTCCCCTGGCAGGTATGTAGTGTCTCCCACACTGGCATGACTGTCTCCCCTGGCAGGTATGTAGTGTCTCCCACACTGGCATTACTGTCTCCCCTGGCAGGTATGTAGTGTCTCCCACACTGGCATTACTGTCTCCCCTGGCAGGTATGTAGTGTCTCCCACACTGGCATGACTGTCTCCCCTGGCAGGTATGTTGTGTCTCCCACACTGGCATTACTGTCTCCCCTGGCAGGTATGTTGTGTCTCCCACACTGGCATTACTGTCTCCCCTGGCAGGTATGTAGTGTCTCCCACACTGGCATTACTGTCTCCCCTGGCAGGTATGTTGTGTCTCCCACACTGGCATGACTGTCTCCCCTGGCAGGTATGTTGTGTCTCCCACACTGGCATGACTGTCTCCCCTGGCAGGTATGTAGTGTCTCCCACACTGGCATGACTGTCTCCCCTGGCAGGTATGTAGTGTCTCCCACACTGGCATGACTGTCTCCCCTGGCAGGTATGTAGTGTCTCCCACACTGGCATTACTGTCTCCCCTGGCAGGTATGTTGTGTCTCCCACACTGGCATTACTGTCTCCCCTGGCAGGTATGTTGTGTCTCCCACACTGGCATTACTGTCTCCCCTGGCAGGTATGTTGTGTCTCCCACACTGGCATTACTGTCTCCCCTGGCAGGTATGTTGTGTCTCCCACACTGGCATTACTGTCTCCCCTGGCAGGTATGTTGTGTCTCCCACACTGGTATTACTGTCTCCCCTGGCAGGTATGTTGTGTCTCCCACACTGGCATTACTGTCTCCCCTGGCAGGTATGTTGTGTCTCCCACACTGGCATTACTGTCTCCCCTGGCAGGTATGTTGTGTCTCCCACACTGGCATGACTGTCTCCCCTGGCAGGTATGTTGTGTCTCCCACACTGGCATTACTGTCTCCCCTGGCAGGTATGTTGTGTCTCCCACACTGGCATTATTGTCTCTCCTGGCAGGTATGTTGTGTCTCCCACACTGGCATTATTGTCTCTCCTGGCAGGTATGTTGTGTCTCCCACACTGGCATTATTGTCTCCCCTGGCAGGTATGTAGTGTCTCCCACACTGGCATGACTGTCTCCCCTGGCAGGTATGTAGTGTCTCCCACACTGGCATGACTGTCTCTCCTGGCAGGTATGTTGTGTCTCCCACACTGGCATTATTGTCTCTCCTGGCAGGTATGTTGTGTCTCCCACACTGGCATTATTGTCTCCCCTGGCAGGTATGTAGTGTCTCCCACACTGGCATGACTGTCTCTCCTGGCAGGTATGTTGTGTCTCCCACACTGGCATGACTGTTTCTCCTGGCAGGTATGTTGTGTCTCCCACACTGGCATTACTGTCTCCCCTGGCAGGTATGTAGTGTCTCCCACACTGGCATTATTGTCTCTCCTGGCAGGTATGTTGTGCCTCCCACACTGGCATTACTGTCTCCCCTGGCAGGTATGTTGTGCCTCCCACACTGGTATTACTGTCTCCCCTGGCAGGTATGTTGTGTCTCCCACACTGGCATTACTGTCTCCTCTGGTAGGTATGTTTTGCCTCCAACACTGGCATGACTGTCTCTCCTGGCAGGTATGTAGTGTCTCCCACACTGGCATTACTGTCTCTCCTGGCAGGTATGTTGTGTCTCCCACACTGGCATTACTGCCTCACTGGCAGGTATGTTGTCCCACACTGGCATTACTGTCTCCCCTGGCAGGTATGTTTGCACACTTGCATTACTGTCTTTCTTGGCAGGTATGTTTTGCCTCCAACACTGGCATTACTGTCTCCCCTGGCAGGTATGTATTGTCTCCCACACTGGCATTACTGTCTCCTCTGGTAGGTATGTTTTGCCTCCAACACTGGCATGACTGTCTCTCCTGGCAGGTATGTAGTGTCTCCCACACTGGCATGACTGAACAACACCAACATGAACAACACCAACATGAACAACACCAACATGAACAACACCAACATGAACAACACCAACATGAACAACACCAACATGAACAACACCAACATGAACAACACTGACATGAACAACACTGACATGAACAACAACAACATGAACAACAACAACATGAACAACAACAACATGAACAACAACATGAACAACACCAACATGAACAACACCAACATGAACAACACTGACATGAACAACACTGACATGAACAACACCAACATGAACAACAACAACATGAACAACACTGGTACATGAACAACACTGGTACATGAACAACACTGGTACATGAACAACACTGGTACATGAACAACACTGGTACATGAACAACACTGGTACATGAACAACACTGGTACATGAACAACACTGGTACATGAACAACACTGGTACATGAACAACACTGGTACATGAACAACACTGGTACATGAACAACACTGGTACATGAACAACACTGGTACATGAACAACACTGGTACATAAAATATAATTCTGCTGAGTGAAGACAAACAAGTACTCAGACAATATGGTAAAGTTGTCCTCTAATTACTTTATAAAATTATTTTTTCACTGGTTGATTCATAGCTCCTGGACCAGCTTCGCAACTTTATTTTACCGATTTTGTTGATTTCTATTCTACAGGGACTGATCATATCCATTCTTGAAGCTGTGTATATTGTTTACCCCCACCCCCACCACCACTTGAACTAGTACAGTCCACTTACCACACTAAGACTGGAAAAGTAATTATATATTCTGGTACACAGGTGATATCACAATATGCAAAACATCCACTGTGAAAAATCGCCTGAGAAATCACGAATGTGCTCCTGTTTAACACGCTCACGCATGCTTGCTGGAAGTCCAAGCCCCTCGCAAACAAAACCTCCTTTACCCCCTCCCTCCAACCTTTCCGAGGCCGACCCTTACGCCGCCTTCCCTCCACTACAGATTTATACACTCTCGAAGTCATTCTATACCGTTGCACCCTCTCTACATGTCCAAGTCATCTCAATAACCCCTCCTTAGCCCTCTGGATAATAGCTTTTGGTATATATATATATATATATATATATATATATATATATATATATATATATATATATATATATATATATATATATATATATATATATATATATATATATATATTATTGTAACCACGAATAAGTGGTATTGATCAATAACACTGCGATTAGCCAATGAATCAAACCCATGATGTTTTGGTCTGCCTCTTGGTGAACGAAAATCACATGACGCTCTAACCCATAGGACCACCAATGCCTTCAAGAACCAAGCACCCAGGCAAGCTAGGTGTGTTACCCTTGGTCCGAGGACATACTGTGGTCTGGGTGCCTCTGAGCTAATTTCATTCTACTCCCTATTTGGTGTACTAGCACAACAAGCACCTGTTGTGACACGTAGGTGTATATTGAAAAGTAGAGCTAATAAACAACTTTAACCATGATATTTATTATCAGTGACCTAGAATTAGTTGGAAATTGCTACTCTGGTCTCGGAATCATTTTGGCTGTTGACCAGTGTTACAGCCAGAAGTACTTGTAACAAGCCTAAGCCTGGCCATTACAATTTCAGTCAGTTTGTTCACAATGCAAGTTGCTACATAAACCTACTTCTGTACGTTAGTGACATCATAGTTAGTGACAAATTTACTCGAGATTTTAAAGTGGATTCCTCTGATATACAGTTTCATTATTTACTTCTCTCTTAATAGTATTCATAATACTCGATACACACATTCCGAAGTTATATTTTATATTTTCCTTCAGGGTATTCTTTTTTGGCTAACTTATCGACATTTTTCAAGAAGAATTAATTCACTCTGTGATGCAAGCCATAAAAATTGTACTGTAATTTTTTTTCTCACTGATTTTTTTAATCTGGCTTCTCCAAAGAGCATGTTGTTAGAGCCATTAATCAGTAATAATCTGAGTCAACCTCACTGCCATAAGTTAACTTTAGCGCCATTCGGATGGAAAACAATTTAGTTTGCAGTGTAGACACCCAGTTGTTGATTCTTTTGCCTAACTCAACATAGTTCTCAACACGAGGCCTGGTCACAGACCGGGCCGCAGGAGCGTTGACCCCCGAACCCCTCTTCAGATATACTCCAAGAATAGTTCCTATCGTTCTTAACTAGGGAGGTAACATCACAAGCAGATGCAGCCCTGCCAGTAAGCTCCTGCTTAGATATATATTTTATATCTAATACGCCAGATCATCTGGCATTAATCTGCTCTACCAGCACTTCACTTTCAGCTCCATGACTGATGGACTGATTACATTTTCATTTCGCTACTTCACCTGCCTCTGTATTTGACTGAAGAAACCCACTGTGTAGGAGAAACATTTCTCAAGTGTAGGAAGATATTTTACTGGCGATAGGGACAAGGATCTCCATATTCGTTTGAGAGGTTCAGCGTCATAATCAGTGACAGGCTAATAACGTACGTAAAACTGCGTACTCTAGAGCGATAATTATTGATATGATTGAACAAAACTCTTTGGTTACGTTCTCGTTGCTTATTACCTGTATATTCGACGCACATACTGCCTGGAGGGACACCGCTGTTTCCTTGAGATTGGCTCTGCCCTCTCTTGTTGCTATTCAAAATTATTTTTAATTTTACTTATTCGATATCAGTTCATTCAAGGGCACTCTTGCTTATTTAATTAGAACCTTCCCCATCCGTTTTAGTAGAAACCCAGTCAAATAGGATTATTACTGAATATTAATGAACACTGGAGTGCATTGTTGACACAGCAATGGCCAGGATTCAGTAAAAAGAGGTTTGTATCTCTGAGCGGGTAAGCTACGAGAACCTTTGTAATTAAGGGTTGTCCTGCTAAATTAGTGGACAGTCAGTGAAAATTAACCTCAGGGGACATTTTCTGGCTGGTGTTTTCCTAAGGATGCATCCTCTCTAGGTTGACCTATCTCTTGAAAAACCGTTGAGTGCAACGCGATAGGTGCCCCGAGCGAGTCATTCAGTGGCTTGAATTTTTTATCTCTCGGTTGGAATTATTGCTTAATGAAGTGAATTATGAAATCAAAATAAGCTAAGTTAAGCTTATAAAATTACACAACAATTATGGTGTTACACCCTTTTATTCATTTTAAGTAGACTGTTTCTACTTGTTATTATCACAATGGTATAATACTTTTACATGTTATTTTTGTTATTTGTTATTATACACTTAAATCTGGTCGTATTACTTAGCTTTGTATATAGGTAGGTTGTTTAATTAGTGTCAACTGCTGGTGACCTGGCCAAGCACCAGTCGGTGTTTTGAGCTACTCAACCTCTGCTCCGACCGAGTCAAAGTGGGCTGGTAAAGCCTCACTGAGTTCAGTTCATACCTTCCTCTGCACCAGGAAGGGTCTAGGGGAGTATCCACCTCTAAAACCACCATTCGCCTCCCTAGAAAATCCCAGGAATTTTCGGGAACTCATTGCTAAGACTTATCTCGCTTGGAGGAGGCGGTTAAGAAGCTCTTAGAGAAAGTGAAGCCAAGTGAGCAAGCCTCTGTAGTTTAAGAGGGTTTATTGTAAAGTGAACCCTATTATTAGAAATGTATTAATGTGTTCGAGTTTTTAAGCAACGCCTGTGCATGTACATATACTAATATTTCGTGACTCACTCAGAGCCATTTGTAAATACTTGATCTAGTACTGTGATGTTTTAATGAGAAATGGCAAAATATGAGAAGGTGGATTTAAGTGATTATTATGATTATTAATAAATTAAATAGAAATTAAGAAAATTCATTTTCCTCTCCGAGTGAAGACCTAGACGTACTAAGTTTATTTAGTTACGAAAACCACTATAACCCAGGGACCAACTATGTTCGTAACATATAGTAAACAAATATTGAACATATCTATATACTATAGTATATTCATTTTTTAATCAAAAACTAAAAAATGTTTCAAAATATTGTTGACGATGCGCTATAAATTTTACCATTGTTGGACCTTATTAATACACAGGTTGTCGCTCACTTTAAGTAAATAGTTTCCTAGGTAATGACCAGTGATCAGCTTCAAACCTTAAATGAGGTCATAGAGAAGTGTGGTCATATTCAGGTGTGGTTCATGTTTCATGGTTTCCCTTCCACACTTCCCACTTCCGGTTATTTTGGTGCCTTCCCCAGTTCCGTGTGTCCAGAGGTCCATCTGTGTCCCCGCAGATGAACCCCCAGGTGTAGATCATGAAGTGTGGTCGTAGATGTGATCAAAGGTGGGGGTGGTCATAGTTAGGTGTGGTAATGGTCAGGTGTGGTAATGGTCAGGTGTGGTAATGGTCAGGTGTGGTCATAGTTAGGTGAGGTCATAGTCAGGTGTGGCTTATGTTTCCTGGCCTCCATCCGTGGGTTCCCGGATGTCAACCCTTCCACTCTTCGTACTTCCGGTTATTTTGATGTTTTCCCTAGTACCGTGTGTCCAGAAGTCTATTTGTGGGTCATGGTGAGGTGTGGTCATAGTGAGGTGATTTGTGGTCATAGTCATGTGGTTCATGTTTCCAGGTCTCTATCCGTGGGCCCCCGGATGTCAACCCTTCCACACTTCCCGCTCCCGGTTGTTGTGGTGATTTCCCTAGTTCCGTGTGCCCAGAAGTCCACCTGTGTCCCCTCAGATGAACTCCCTTCCTCACTTTCCCAGGTGGTTGGGTTGTTGGGTAGGTGGGTGGTGGGGTGAGTGGATTTTTGGGGTGGACGGGTGTGTGTGTGTATGTGGGGTGTCATCATGGCGGGGTGTGGGCTGCGCAGTTTTGGTCACCTGAATCTGCACTCTCCAGAAAGGCGTAGAATTAGGGTTGTATAAATGGAAAACAGGAATTAATAAAGTGGATGTAAACAGCGTGCTAAAAATATCTAACATGGACAGGACTCGCAGCAATGGTTTTAAACTGGAAAAATTTAGATTCAGGAAAGCACTGGTTTGATGAGTACCGAGTGGGGTTAACAAACTCCCAGAGTACCGTCATAGAAGCTATTCTGGTTGAAGACCTTGTGTAGTTTTTTCTGTAAAAGTGGTTGTGTGAATAGGTGTGGCATAAATACATGAGTGGTATAACTTGTTGCAGTCATTACAAGGGATGTATACCCCTGCAGAGGGTGTGGTCATAGGTAGGTGTGGTAATAGTCAGGTGTGGTTTATGGTTCATGGTTTATGTTTCCGGGTGGTTGGATGGGCGGGGGTGTGTGTGTGAGGTGTGATCATGGTCAGGTGTGGTTTATGTTTCAAGGTCTCCATCTGTGGGCCCCTGGATGTCAACCTTTCCACATTTTCCACTTCTGGTTATTTTGGTACTGTAGTTCCGTGTCCAGAAGTCCATCTGTGTCCCCTCAGATGAATTCCCAGGTGTGGATCATGGATCGTAGATGTGATCATAGGTGGAGGTCATAGTCAGGTCTGATCATAGGTGAGGTCATAGTGAGGTGTGGTCATAGTCACGTGTGATTTATGTTTCCGGTTATTTTGGTGCTTTCCCTAGTTCCGTGTGTCCAGAAGTCCACCTGTGTCCCCTCAAATGAACTCCCTTCCTCACTTTCCCAGGTGGGCGGGTGGCTTGTTGTGTAGGTGGGTGGTTGGGTGGGTGGGTTTTTGGGGTGGGCGGTGTGTGTGTGATCATGGTGTGGTGTGGTCATAGTCAGGTGTGGTTTATGTTTCCAGGTCTCCAGCCGTGGGCCCCCAGAAGTCAACCCTTCCACATTTCCCACTCCCGGTTGTTTTGGTGCTTTCCCTTGTTCCGTGTGTCCAGAAGTCCACCTGTGTCCCCTCAGATGAACTCCCTTCCTCACTTTCCCAGGTGGGCGGGTGGCTGGATGGGTTGTTGGGTGGGTGGGTTGGATGGGCGGGTGTGTGTGTGTGATCATGGTGGGGTGTGGTCATAGTCAGGTGTGGTTTATGTTTCCAGGTCTCCAGCCGTGGGCCCCAGATGTCAACCCTTCCACATTTCCCACTCCCGGTTGTCTTGGTGCTTTCCCTAGTTCCGTGTGTCCAGAAGTCCACCTGTGTCCCCTCAGATGAACTCCCTTCCTCACTTTCCCAGGTGGGCGGGTGGCTGGGTGGGTTGTTGGGTGGGTGGGTTGGATGGACGGGTGTGTGTGTGTGATCATGGTGGGGTGTGGTCATAGTCAGGTGTGGTTTATGTTTCCAGGTCTCCATCCGTGGGCCCCCGGATGTCAACCCTTCCACATTTCCTACTCCCGGTTGTTTTGGTGCTTTCCCTAGTTCCGTGTGTCCAGAAGTCCACCTGTGTCCCCTCAGATGAACTCCCTTCCTCACTTTCCCAGGTGGGCGGGTGGTTGGGTTGTTGGGTGGGTGGGTGCGTGGGTTGTTGGGTGAGTGGGTGGGCGGGTTGTTGCGTGGGCGGTTGGTTGGGTGGACGGGTGTGTGTATGTGTGTGTGTTGTGTATGTGTTGGCCCCTCCCCAGTAACTTTGTTGGATGGTATCGTGGTCTTGTCTAGCTGATCTCCTGCCGAGACTGTCCAGGTGGATGGAATTACAGGAGGGGACACACAGAAAACTGCGTCCTGTAATTACACCCACCAAGACAGCCTTGAACAGCAGACCAGCCAGACAAGACCAAGCTGCTACCCAACTCGGCCACCAAGGTGAGGTTACTTAGTGATAATCTCGGACTTCTATTTAAGTTTCATTATGTGTTAAAGTTGATTTTTGTTTTGTTTTCACTAATGCAGCTTTATAAGTGTACCTGTGAACGTTTTATCGTGTATAGAAGTGTGTCCGTGTGTCATTCTGTCTTCCCACCATGAAATCTGCTACAAAAAAGTTATCAGCTTTCTATTTTGTTAAAAAACATCATTTTCCTATATGAAAGACACTGAAACTTCCAAGTACACAAGTACATTCACACACACACACGATAACCACGACACATGTATTTCTCTCGTCCCTCTCTATCATCTAATATCTTTTGCGGAGGCAATAAACCAGAAATAAAGGAATTCTTTAGCCTAAGTGCTTTAATGAATCTTGTACTTTCCTACATCTTCCACAACAGTGTCTCCCACAATGGTATTTGTTTCCCAAAACAATTATGTTGACTCAAAATTCCCAAAAGTTTCACTTAACATTTCTCAAGAACATCACTCTCTCATCCACACTAAAATATCTCATTAATAAAGTCGACCTTTACGGTAGTCTAGATTTGTGCAAGACAGGTATACAATACCGACAAGATGAAAATTAAGACACTTGTGCAACATCTGGTTATCTTTATTGTAGACGTTTCGCCATCCAGTGGTTTTATCAATACAGATTCTTGGACATAATTAGAAAACAGAAGAACTATATACAAAAGATGAGGTAATCAGTCCCTCAGCCTTGGAGGTGGTGTTTACAGCACCATGGTTGTAGAGATTCTGAAGCACAGTAAGGAGACTGGCGCTTATATAGGCGTCAGTGAATAGGGACGCGTAGCAGACGAGGGCATAGTCACTGGTAGGCGGGATTCCCCAGTGGAAGTAGGTCCTTCCCAAATTGATGGGCTAGTTGTCGAAGTCGTGAAGAAGGTCAAGTAGATGTCCTCTAAATCAAGATACCATGATGTTGCAGTGCCTGACAAGTTGTGCAAGAAAGGTATACAATACCGACAAGATGAAAGTTTCGCCATCCAGTAGACGTTTCGCCATCCAGTGGCTTTAGCAATACAGATTCTTGGACATAATTAGAAAACAGAAGAACTATATACAATTATGCACAACCTGTCAGGCACTGCTTTATCAACACTAGTTGTTGATAGAGCATTTACGATTCCGCCCACTTTCCAGGTATAACAAAATAACATATGAACATCACAACACAAAATATTATACTGTGGTGTGTGAATATTATAGTACATCACAATATAAAGTAGTATCGAAAACATTAAAAAATGTGTAATTTCCAGACTACGGGAACGATCATCCATGAATGATGCTACATGTCTGTCTCTCTTTCCGCCCATCCACCCTAATCTCTCTCTCTCTCTCTCTCTCTCTCTCTCTCTCTCGCTCTTTCTCTCGCAGTCTCTTGTCTCTCCGCGCTTGCGCAATAGCTAGAGGAGCTTCAAACCCGGGTATTGACGTATTATATATTATGGACTTGAAATCTGTTGACCCACGGGTAATGGATACGAGAGTTATTAACGTAGGAGTTCTGACGCCAGAGGCAGTGTACATTTAAAGCTATAGATACTGAGGGATTGAACCTGGAAACTATAGACAAGGGAAATGTGAACACAGAAGCAATGTGCACGAGAATGTGAGCTCAAATGCAACTTATAACTGTACAGATTTGCAGATGGAATGATTGCAGAGTAGGAGGAGAAGAATTCAAATACCTTTTGAACGTAAACGGATCATATAAAATCTCTTTAGCGCCTGGAGGATTAGGAGGAGAGTGAAGTACCAGGCAGTGTTACATGGTTAAAGAATGTTGACGATGTCTTGGTCATCATCCCAAGACGCCTCAACACTGTAGAACTCTTAAACAACATAGAATCTTCCATTAAGTTCTCTATGGAAGAGGAATATACTGGAGTTCTAGGTATAAATAAAACCAACTAGCAAAGACGACCTTTTGCATTTCAGTTATATTCGCAGTTATATTCGCAACGCTTTCTCCAATCTATATTACCCCTCTCCTTTTATTACTGACTATAGGATAAAGGCAGAAAAGATCATTAATATTGCTAGTCAACAACGCACCACGAAGAGATTCATCGTCTTGTTTGGTAACCAATCCGTTTTGAACATATAACATGATATTGTTAAGAGTGATACGAAAACAGCACACATTCCCCTATGGGTCGTCTGACAAAATTTGTTGGGGAAATCTCAAGAAGTACCACACAAAGAAACTTTGAACACTGCTACGTTTACCAGAGAAATGCCTTGAACAATCCTTGTGCTATTCATCGAAACTCCTGTGGACATTTCATGGACTTTCAGAATGCTACATTAGTCATCAGGAAGTCCGTTCGTCGCAGCAGACGGTGTTGAAAGTTCTCTCTCATCACTACTAGCACCACCTTAACTCAGAATATAGGGAGAATCATTATATCTAAAATATTAGCATGATGTAATTTACCGGAGCAGAACACAGCCATCGCCCAGCTCCGTCCATTTCCTTCCTCTCAACGTACCTTGCACTAACGGTGACCTGACCTCCGCCACTATATAAACTCACTGAAGAATCCATTAGTGGGAGAGACATATCCTCAACTAGTTGCATATCAGTCTCTGCTCGATCTGATCAATGTATCCAAGTATTCCATAACCCCAGTCCACTGTGCCTCAGTGCAAGCCACTGGAAAAGTGCAGAGTGCTGCATAGGTTGATAACGCATTTAGATATTAGAATTATATATTTGAAGTGAATCAGAAGAGGCATTCACAAGTCATGTAGAAAATAAAATCCAAATTTCTTTAATAAAAATGGTAAATTATAGCTTATGCAGCTCAAATCTAATTCATACCTTTAAGAGACCAATATCCTAAAATACACAATGACATTAATCTTCAAGATGAAATATAAAGTTATCGGTATGGAAGGGCTGAAGTGAGTCAGATGCAACACTCAGAAATTATCCCTCGAAAAACACAATTTCACCTTATTAAATATTTCTTCCATAAAAGCACCTTTTAAGGAAGTACAGTAAGCAAGTAAGTTTTGTTGGCTTAGTCCATAACATACAAGTTTTTAATAATGGCCAAGAAGGCACACGGCTGTTATAGCCATATAGCCATATATAAACGTACATAATATTAATTTAAATTTGGGGAACCGAAAAAGTAAATTCTCACAAACTATTTTTATTAATAAAATCGGAACCTTCTACTAACCTTAACCTAAGTTCTACTTACCTTAACCTCAGTTCTACTAACCTTAACCTAAGTTCTACTTACCTTAACCTCAGTTCTACTAACCTTAACCTCAACAGATTGCTTCCTCTGAGGAAAACACATCAGGACTAAAAGTTTAAAGATCACCAGAAAATGCATTTCACATTTGTTGCACATAATCCAACAAAATTTATAGCTACGCAGCGTAAATCCACAAAAAGTTAAAGCCGTTACATTTCACATGACACATAAGCCACTGAAGATTTATGATGCCTTTCCTAATTTCTACATGTAAGTCAAGAACAATGCTTAACGCGCCTCTGGAATAGTAGGCATTTAAATTCCAATCAAGAAAAAGTAAGACGAGTCCAGTTTGGGTTAAGAACCCCTCACCAGTGTCAAGGGTTAGGTTAGGTAAGGTTCGTCAGGAAACAGGACAAGTGTTTCCTGACGCGGGTCTTCGATGATGACCCGCTGTTGGAGCTTTTGGTCATCTGACCGAGGCCTTCCGCTGGCTTACCGGTCCACCCCCTTTAAATATTATGGTAGTGTCATGGGAAAATAATGTAATACTGTAAAGTAATTCTAAACCATTTTGAGAAGAATAGTTGTGGTACAGCAGCTATCCATTCCATTAAATATACCAACTGTTTTAGTAGGATACACAGTAAAATTTCAATGTCGATGAGAGGAGCCTTTTAAGCGAGAACTTTACGTATTGTCATATCCAAATAAGCTGATCTAATTCACTGGTGGCAGGTTGTTCCATATAATGTTTACGGAGCCGTCAGATATAATGTTAGTCATTTATTTCTTTAACAGTTTGTTAAATTTAAGAATTATTTGTTCAAAGTATCGATATTGGAAACAATAATTTGTTCCAAGTATCGATACTGGAAACAAGAATTATTATCTCGGATTCCTTAATATTCTTCTGCTGTTTGTTTTTACATCTCATAAGTATTTTAATGTTCTTGTTTTTCATTCATTTTCATTGTTTACATTGTTTTACACAGTGCATATAGAGAATCACTGATGAGAAACTCTATATTTACAGTTATTTATTTCGTCTTAGTAACACTTGCCACAATCAACTCCAGGGGTTTTGCAAATGCCAATATTTTCTAGGGTATCGTCAGAAACATCTTTTTTTCAAATGTCTGGATGATATTCTAGTTGCTCAGGACAGTGTTTACATCATTATGAGAGGAAATTTTATTTACAGATTTAAATTTGTTCTAGTTGAGAAGAACATTTAAATTTGTCGTAGCCACTGGTCCAGTGGCTAACGTGTCGGTCTGGAGTTTTGAGAGTCTGATCGCGAGTTCAAACCCCGCCCATGTTATGGCCTGAAAAATGAGCAGTTTATTATGTCTTAGACGGCTAGAAAAAATGTGTTATAAACTTACATAACTATTCGTTGTAAGATCTGTGAATCGCACATACGTTCCGCCCTAAGAAATTAACTGGAAATGTCAGTTCTCTTTCTTTGTCATGAGCGAGAAGAAATGACATAAGGATAACTATCTGAGTGAGTCTGTTTTCTTTGTACATTGAAATTTGGCGTATTACCAATAAATCTACATACTTAAGTGGATATTCTCTTTTTAAACGTATTATTTTCGTCTCGGAGAATTATGTGGATCTAACAACTGGTAAATTACCAGATGCCGAAAGAACAGCGAATGCGACAATGATGTATCGTAGTTCACAATCAACAAAAGATGAATGAAGGTAACACTTAAGGCATTCCATAAATATGGAAGCTAACACAACAATAAAGGTGAACGCGTATGCCAGTTTTACGAGATGTCACTGAATTAATAATTCCTCAAAATCAATTCAGGAAGGTGAAAATATTAAAGATTATTATGAACACAGGTAATGAATGGCCTGTGAGACCTGGTCGTAATAGGAAATGGAGCAGACTCAGCAGTAGACTATAATGTATATTTTGCTTTCATTCACTATAAACAGATATGTACAATATGTAAAGATAGAATAATAAGTGCACACCACGGTGACAGTAGTAAAGCAGAAACCAAAGAGAGTGCACCCTACTCAACCAGCAGGTGGGCAAGTCTGCCAATGCTTATTACAAGTGAACCACGTTACTTGAGCTTTGACGGGAATGCCTGTAATTGATCAGTGTACCAGGGTACTGATTTAACGATGGGTACTCTATTGATAGTTAAACCCTTATTACCCAGTTCGTTGGTTGGGAGGCAGCCTATATGGGAATGTGAAATGCCGAAAACTATAGCATGCTCTTTTCATGCTACAAAGATAAATAGGTTGCTTGAAAATTGTTAATTACACTAGAGGATATATGCATCTGAATATTAAGAATTAAAGTGCTTATGAGTGAATAAATCTCAGTGTGCTCTCTCAATGATTGAATAAATACGTTATACACCATGTACTAAGTGAAGGAGCGTGTATGTCATATATGTTTGGTAAAAAGATACACATGCAACTAATGGAATAAAACATCTCGAAGGTCATCAGAGACGCATTTACAGGTGAATCAAAAGGGAAGATTGTGTGTCATACATTAGCATGCATGAGTATTTTGAGCAAAGGTATTTAGTTCATTTAGCAGCCTCTTCACCTCAACCAGACTGAGAGTCGAAGATCAAAATGATTTTTTTATGAGAGAGCCACAAAATGTGATTAACACAAGCCTATCCGATGTTATCCTGACGCCAAATGACTTCGAACAGGCGATAAATGACATGCACATGCACTCTGCCCCAGGGCCAGACTCATGGAACTCTGTGTTCATCAAATAACTGCAAGAAGCCGCTATCACGAGCCTTTTCCATCCTATGGAGAGGGAGCATGGACACGGGGGTCGTCCCACAGTTACTAAAAACAACAGACATAGCCCCACTCCACAAAGGGGGCAGTAAAGCAACAGCAAAGAACTACAGACCAATAGCACTAACATCCCATATCATAAAAATCTTTGAAAAGGTCCTAAGAAGCAAGATCACCACCCATCTAGAAACCCATCAGTTACACAACCCAGGGCAACATGGGTTTAGAACAGGTCGATCCTGTCTGTCTCAACTATTGGATCACTACGACAAGGTCCTAAATGCACTAGAAGACAAAAAGAATGCAGATGTAATATATACAGACTTTGCAAAAGCCTTCGACAAGTGTGACCATGGCGTAATAGCGCACAAAATGCGTGCTAAAGGAATAACAGGAAAAGTCGGTCGATGGATCTATAATTTCCTCACTAACAGAACACAGAGAGTAGTCGTCAACAGAGTAAAGTCCGAGGCAGCTACGGTGAAAAGCTCTGTTCCACAAGGCACAGTACTCGCTCCCATCTTGTTCCTCATCCTCATATCCGACATAGACAAGGATGTCAGCCACAGCACCGTGTCTTCCTTTGCAGATGACACCCGAATCTGCATGACAGTGTCTTCCATTGCAGACACTGCAAAGCTCCAGGCGGACATCAACCAAATCTTTCAGTGGGCTGCAGAAAACAATATGAAGTTCAACGATGAGAAAATTCAATTACTCAGATATGGTAAACATGAGGAAATTAAATCTTCATCAGAGTACAAAACAAATTCTGGCCACAAAATAGAGCGAAACATCAACGTCAAAGACCTGGGAGTGATCATGTCGGAGGATCTCACCTTCAAGGACCATAACATTGTATCAATCGCATCTGCTAGAAAAATGACAGGATGGATAATGAGAGCCTTCAAAACTAGGGAGGTCAAGCCCATGATGACACTCTTCAGGTCACTTGTTCTATCTAGGCTGGAATATTGCTGCACACTAACAGCACCTTTCAAGGCAGGTGAAATTGCCGACCTAGAAAATGTACAGAGAACTTTCACGGCGCGCATAACGGAGATAAAACACCTCAATTACTGGGAGCGCTTGAGGTTCCTAAACCTGTATTCCCTGGAACGCAGGAGGGAGAGATACATGATTATATACACCTGGAAAATCCTAGAGGGACTAGTACCGAACTTGCACAAGAAAATCACTCACTACGAAAGCAAAAGACTTGGCAGACGATGCACCATCCCCCCAATGAAAAGCAGGGGTGTCACTAGCACGTTAAGAGACCATACAATAAGTGTCAGGGGCCCGAGACTGTTCAACTGCCTCCCAGCACACATAAGGGGGATTACCAACAGACCCCCGGCAGTCTTCAAGCTGGCACTGGACAAGCACCTAAAGTCAGTTCCTGATCAGCCGGACTGTGGCTCGTACGTTAGTTTGCGTGCAGCCAGCAGCAACAGCCTGGTTGATCAGGCTCTGATCCACCAGGAGGCCTGGTCACAGACCGGGCCGCGGGGGCGTTGACCCCCGGAACTCTCTCCAGGTAAACTCCAGGTAAACACGAACACTCTAGAAGGCATACTAGCCCATACAAGGCAGGTCCTTATCAAAACGACCCCTTCCCAAAGCTACCCAAGAATGTACTCTATTACCCACGACACCAATCATACCCAACCCTTCCCGCTCATATAATTATCCAGTCTCTGTTTAAAGCTACTCAGGGTCCTAGCCTCGATCACCCTACTCGGAAGATTGTTCCACGCATCAAGCACTCTGAAAACCAGTACTTACATACGTCCTTTTTATATCTAATTTTTTTTTTTTTGAACAAGTTGGTCGTCTCCCACCGAGGCAGGGTGACCCAAAAAAGAAAGAAAATCCCCAAAAAGAAAATACTTTCATCATCATTCAACACTTTCACCACACTCACACATTATCACTGCTTTTGCAGAGATGCTCAGAATACAACAGTTTAGAAGCATATACGTATAAAGATACACAACATATCCCTCCAAACTGCCAATATCCCAAACCCCTCCTTTAAAGTGCAGGCATTGTGCTTCCCATTTCCAGGACTCAAGTCCGACTATAAGAAAATAACCGGTTTCCCTGAATCCCTTCACTAAATATTACCCTGCTCACACTCCAACAGATCGTCAGGTCCCAAGTATCATTCGTCTCCATTCACTCCTATCTAACACGCTCATGCACGCTTGCTGGAAGTCCAAGCCCCTCGCCCACAAAACCTCCTTTACCCCCTCTTTCCAACCCTTTCGAGGACGACCCCTACCCCTCTTTCCTTCCCCTATAGATTTATATGCTTTCCATGTCATTCTACTTTGATCCATTCTCTCTAAATGACCAAACCACCTCAACAACCCCTCTTCTGCCCTCTGACTAATGCTTTTATTAACTCCACACCTTCTCCTAATTTCCACACTCCGAATTTTCTGCATAATATTTACACCACACATTGCCCTTAGACAGGACATCTCCACTGCCTCCAACCGTCTCCTCGCTGCTGCATTTACCACCCAAGCTTCACATCCATATAAGAGTGTTGGTACTACTATACTTTCATACATTCCCTTCTTTGCCTCCATAGATAACGTTTTTTGACTCCACATGTACCTCAACGCACCACTCACCTTTTTTCCCTCATCAATTCTATGATTAACCTCATCCTTCATAAATCCATCCGCCGACACGTCAACTCCCAAGTATCTGAAAACATTCACTTCTTCCATACTCCTCCTCCCCAATTTGATATCCAATTTTTCTTTATCTAAATCATTTGATACCCTCATCACCTTACTCTTTTCTATGTTCACTTTCAACTTTCTACCTTTACACACATTCTCAAACTCATCCACTAACCTTTGCAATTTTTCTTTAGAATCTCCCATAAGCACAGTATCATCAGCAAAAAGTAACTGTGTCAATTCCCATTTTGAATTTGATTCCCCATAATTTAATCCCACCCCTCTCCCGAACACCCTAGCATTTACTTCTTTTACAGCCCCATCTATAAATATATTAAACAACCATGGTGACATTACACATCCCTGTCTAAGACCTAATTTTACCGGGAAGTATTCTCCCTCTCTTCTACACACCCTAACCTGAGCCTCACTATCCTCATAAAAGCTCTTTACATCATTTAGTAACTTACCACCTATTCCATATACTTGCAACATCTGCCACATTGCTCCTCTATCCACTCTATCATATGCCTTTTCTAAATCCATAAATGCAATAAAAACTTCCCTACCTTTATCTAAATACTGTTCACATATATGCTTCAATGTAAACACTTGATCTACACATCCCCTACCCACTCTGATGCCTCCTTGCTCATCCGCAATTCTACATTCTGCCTTACCACTAATTCTTTCAATTATAACTCTACCGTATACTTTTCCTGGTATACTCAGTAAACTTATTCCTCTATAATTTTTACAATCTCTTTTGTCCCCTTTCCCTTTATATAAAGGGACTATACATGCTCTCCGCCAATCCCTAGCTACCTTCCCCTCTTTCATAGATTTATTAAACAAAAGTACCAACCACTCCAACACTATATCCCCCCCTGCTTTTAACATTTCTGTCATGATCCCATCAGTTCCAGCTGCTTTACCCCCTTTCATTCTACGTAATGCCTCACGTACCTCCACCACACTTACATTCTGCTCTTCTTCACTCCTAAAACATGGTATACCTCCCTGGCCAGTGCATGAAATTACAGCCTCCCTTTCTTCCTCAACATTTAAAAGTTCCTCAAAATATTCTCGCCATCTACCTAATACCTCCCTCTCCCCATCTACTAACTCCCTTACTCTGTTTTTAACGGACAAATCCATACTTTCCCTAGGCTTTCTTAACTTGTTTAACTCACTCCAAAATTTTTTCTTATTTTCATTAAAATTTCTTGACAGTGCCTCTCCCACTCTTTCATCTGCTCTCCTTTTGCACTCTCTCACCACTCTCTTCACCTTTCTTTTACTCTCCATATACTCTGCTCTTCTTATAACACTTCTACTTTGTAAAAACCTCTCGTAAGCTACCTTTTTCTCTTTTATCACAGGCTTTACTTCATCATTCCACCAATCACTCCTCTTTCCTCCTGCACCCACCCTCCTATAACCACAAACTTCTGCCCCACATTCTAATACTGCATTTTTAAAACTATTCCAACCCTCTTCAACCCCCCCACTACTCATCTTTGCACTAGCCCACCTTTCTGCCAATAGTCGCTTATATCTCGCCCGAACTTCCTCCTCCCTTAGTTTATACACTTTCACCTCCCTCTTACTTGTTGTTGCCACCTTCCTCTTTTCCCATCTACCTCTTACTCTAACTGTAGCTACAACTAAATAATGATCTGATATATCAGTTGCCCCTCTATAAACATGTACATCCTGGAGCCTACCCATCAACCTTTTATCCACCAATACATAATCTAACAAACTACTTTCATTACGTGCTACATCATACCTTGTATATTTATTTATCCTCTTTTTCATAAAATATGTATTACTTATTACCAAATTTCTTTCTACACATAGCTCAATTAAAGGCTCCCCATTTACATTTACCCCTGGCACCCCAAATTTACCTACTACTCCCTCCATAACATTTTTACCCACTTTAGCATTGAAATCCCCAACCACCATTACTCTCACACTTGATTCAAAACTCCTCACGCATTCACTCAACATTTCCCAGAATCTCTCTCTCTCCTCTACACTTCTCTCTTCTCCAGGTGCATATACGCTTACTATAACCCACTTTTCACATCCAATCTTTATTTTACTCCACATAATCCTTGAATTTATGCATTTGTAGTCCCTCTTTTCCTGCCATAGCTTATCCTTCAACATTATTGCTACTCCTTCTTTAGCTCTAACTCTATTTGAAACCCCTGACCTAATCCCATTTATTCCTCTCCACTGAAACTCTCCCACCCCCTTCAGCTTTGTTTCACTTAAAGCCAGGACATCCAGCTTCTTCTCATTCATAACATCCACAATCATCTCTTTCTTATCATTTGCATAACATCCACGCACATTCAGACTTCCCACTTTGACAATTTTCTTCTTATTCTTTTTAGTAATCTTTACAACTTAAATCTGTTATACCTAGTTCTTACCTGAATCGATATCCTGAGTATTTTATTAATATAGCCTTTGTCTACGCCCATCAATCACTTTTACACTTTGATATCTGCTCTCATTCGACGTCTCTGAAGAGAGTGAAGATTCAAGGATCTATCTTCATATGGGAGATTCTTAATACAGGGAATCAGTTTAGTCATCCCTTTCTGTATGTTCTCCAATGAATTTATATCTATCCTGTAGTAAGGAAACTAAACCTGAGCGGCATAATCCAAGTGAGGCCTCACTAGTGATGCAAAGAGCTGTAAAATAACTTTTGGACTCCTGTTATACTTCTTGAAATAAATCCTATTAATCTGTTAGCCTTATTGCACATACTTAGGCACTATTGTCTTGGCTTTAGGTTTTTGCTTACTCTGACTCCTAGGTCCTTTTCACACTCTGTGATCAAGCTCTACTTCACCTAGTTTTTAACTTCGAGGGTTATTTTCATTCCCAAGGACTAGGACTTTACACTTGTCCACATAGAACTTCATCTGCTACTTTTCAGACCAAGACATTAATTTGTCCAAATCCTCCTGAAGTTCATTGGTATCCTTCTCAGAATCAATAATTCGGCATATTTTTGTATCATGAGAAAATCTGCTCATGTTACTTAATTCCTTCATCAAGGTCATTGATGTTGATTATGAAGAACAGTGGGCCTAAACCTGATCCCTGTCGAATGCCACTAATGACCGGTACCCATTCAGACTTCACCCAATTATTGGAAACTGTTTTCTATTGGTAACCAATGCCTCTATCCATGCTAGAACTTTACCTCCTATACCATGAGCTGCCACTATTCTAAAGAGTCTTTTGTGAGTTACTCTATCGAAGGTTTTGCTGAAATCCAAATACATTATATCATAATTCTTACCATTGTCTACTACCTCAAATGTATTATTAAATGACGTCAGGACGAACTGCCTCTCGAGAATCCATGCTCAGATTCATTAATTAAATAGATTCTAATAATTTACCTACCATAGATGTCAGGTTTATTGGCCGGTAATTTGATGGAATGGACTTATCCCCAGATTTAAATATAGGAATTACATTAGCCATCTTCCACATCTCTGACACAACACCAGTTTGGATGGATGTATTAAACAAGCTCATTAATGATTGATTAAGTTCAAACTTGTATTCCTTAAGTACCCTTAAGTACCTTAAGTACTCTCGGGTGCAGGGGGATTTATTTTGTTTTATTTATTTACTTGCTTGGTAACTATTTCCCTCGTTACAGTAAAATTACTTAATTTGTTTTCTTCGGGAACTGAATAATTGTCAATTTCTGGGATATTATTTAAGTCTTCTTGTGTAAAGACTGACAAGAAATAGTCATTAAATGGAGAACACATTTTCTGTTCGTTATCAGTCAGTTTTCCATCCCCAGTTTTCAGCGGTCCTAATTTTCCCCTGACTTTTGTCTTATACACCTGAAAGTACTCTTTTGGATTAGTCTTCGATTCATTAACAACTCTAACTTCATAGACACATTTAGCCTTTCTAATTCCCTTTTTTATTTTTCTTTAATAATGAACGTATGGGTCAACAAGCCTAACCTATCCACTTTTGATGCTCCAATAAATTCCAATTTTCTCTAATAGATGCTTTATTATTAATCCATCTGGAATTATTCCTATTTGACCTAATTTCTCTCTGGGGAGTATATATACTTGGACCATGTTGTACGTTATTATGAAAAGATTTATACATGCCTTTTAACTTTCGTCAAATTGGCTGGACTTCTTTGACTGGTAATCTGGAATCCATTCAATTTTTGAAGTAGTACCGGACTTCTTTCTGAAACAGTGTATAACAGAGCCTACCAGAGAAAATAATTTGTTTGATTTAGTCTTGTCAAATAAAGAAACCCTCGTTAATAATCTTGAGATCACTGAAAAACTTGGCGCAACTGATCACAAATATTAGCTGAGAGTACGTAAATAAGGATAATACGGAAAAGGCCTTGACTTTCGCTGTACAGATTATAATGGACTTAGGGAACACTTGTTTAACCTAGATTAGGGTAATCCGTTCGTTGCTGTTAGAATGATCATCGTCAATAAAATCATTAGCGAGATTACCCTAATCTAGGTTAAACAGGTGTTCCCTAAGTCCATTATAATCTGCACAGCGAAAGTCGGGGCCTATTCCGTATTATCCTTATTTACGTACTCTCAGCTAATATTTGTGATCAATTTTGCCAAGTTCCGCATTGATCTCAAGATTATTAAAGAGGGTTTCTTTATTTGACAAGACACTGTTTCAGAAAGAAGTCCTGTGTTACTTCCACAAATTGAATGGACTCCAGATTACCAGTCAAAGAAGTCCAGCCAATTTGATGAAAGTTAAAATCCCCTACTACTATTATTACGGTATCGTGTTTAGAAGTCATAACAATTTCATCCCAAAGAAGTTTCCTTCTATCGTTTTCTAAGCCTGGAGGATGGTAAATTACACCTAAAATTAGCTTTTCTTGACTTTCTAGAAATTTTACCCAAATAGATTCTGTTACTAATCCATCTATTTTTTTACCTTTTCTTAAGCAACAATTTTCAGTTTCTCGTACATATAATGCAACTCCACCTCCTTTCCCGTTATATCTATCTACATGGAACAGGTTAAACCCTTCAACATGAGCAATCATATTCCCACTCTTTAAATTATACTGTGTTTCAGTTGTGCAATAAAATCGTATTTCCCAGCACAGGCTACCAACCATAATTTATTAATTTTATTTCTGGCTCTTTGACAGTATTAAGTACATTAATATGTTTTTTCTTCTGAACTTTTTTCCCGTTCAGCTTTGCTTTTACACAATTTCTGTTGTTATCGTTACCCTGTGTTAATGGCTGTTATTGTTAAGATTTATGATATCAAGCCTAAATTAACATTTCGACAATCATTATTTTCCATTCCTAAACCCATACCTCTAATTCTAGTTTAAAGATCTAACAATATCCTCAACTGAGCTTGCGAGAAAACCCACATCTGCCCGGGATAAGTGAACCCCATCCCTGCCATACATGTCATTTCGGCCACAGAAGTGCTCCCAGTTGACAATGAATGGTATTGCATGGTCCTTAACATAGTATTATTTAAAGTGTCTCCAACTCCTATCTTTCAAGCACAAGGCGCTATCCATGTATAAAACGTAGAAGCAAGGATTTATTTATAAGGTATAAGACAGCAATAGACATAATTAGGAAGAAGGGGGGCGCCCTGTTATATGTGGCATTTTGCCAAGAAGGGGTGTTGGAAATTAATGGTTGTCCAGAGCAATTGATATTAATTATTGGCTGGACAATCACTAAGGATAATGTAGTACCATTCATTGACAATTGGGACAACTTTCACGATAGAAATGAAATGTATACCAGGGATGGGGTTCACTTATCCCTAGTTCAGTTGAGGGTGTTGTTAGGACTTTAAACTAGGATTAGTTAATGGTATGGGTTTAAGACTGGAAAATAATGAGCGTGGAAATAGTGAATCAGGCTTAATATTCTGAATATTAATAATAACAGTCATCGAGTAACACTGAGAAATGGTAGTAACAGAAATTGTGTAAAAACGAATGTGAACAGGAAAAAGTTAAGAGAAAACGTAATGTATTTTCTGCTATTAGTCGAAGCGCCAGAAATAAAATTAACGAATTACATTTGGTAGCATGTGTTGGGAACTTTGATGTCATTGCAATAACTGAAACATGGTATAAATTAAAGAATCGAGATATGATTGCCGAATGCCATATTCAAGGGTTTAAGTTGTTCCATGTACACAGATTTAATGGGGAAGTGGGTGGAGTTGCATTGTATGTACGAGAAACTATAAATTGTTCCTTAAAAGGTATACAAGTGGATGGATTAGTAACAGAACCTGTTTGGGTAGAATTTCTAGGTCAAGAAAAACTAATTCTAGGTGTAATATACCGACCTCCAGGCTTGGTTAACGACAGAGGGAGAATTCTTTGGGACGATACTGTTAGGGCTTCTAGACACAATAACATAGTGATAGTAGGGGATTTTAACTTTAGTCAAATTGACTGGACTTCTTTGACCGGTAATCTGGAGTCCAATGACTTTATGGAAGTAGTTCAGGACTGCTTTCTGAAACAGTGTGTAATAGAAATTACCAGGGGTAATAATTTGCTCTACCTAGTCTTGTCAAATAAACACTCGTAAATAATCTGGAGATCACTGGAGAACTTGGAGCATGTGATCACAAATCCATTACTTTTAAAATTACCTGGGAGTACGAAAATAAGGATAATACGGTAAAAATCCCCGATTTTGTTCTGCCGATTATAATGGACATAGGGAACACTTTTCTATTCACAACTGGGGTAATCTAGCTAATAATTTTATTGACGATGATCATACTTACGATTACGAGGGGATCTGCATTTATGATTTTTTTCTTAATAATGTACAACGTGCACAGAACACATTTCCCAGAGAGAAATTAAGTCAAATAATAACGATCCGAAATGGATAAACAGGAGCTAAAGCATCTATTAAGGGAGAAAAGAGGAATTTATTGGCGCATCAGAAGAGGAGAGGTTAACTTTATTGACCAATATGATCAACTTAAAACAAGTTAAAAATGGGGGTTAGAAAGGCTAAAGACTAAAGGTTGCTAATGAAACAGAGACTAATCCTAAAAGGGTTCTTTCAAGGCTAAAGGACGAAGGTGGGGGAAAAAGTAGGACCTCTGAAAACTGGGGATGAACAGCCGACGGATAAAGAACTGAAAATGACTTCTCTATTTAATTATTATTTTTTGTCAGTCTTTACACAAGAAGACGTAAATGAGATTCCAGAAATGAATAATTATCCAGTTCCTGAAAAATTCATATTATTAACTAATATTACTGTAACGAGATTCATAGTTAACAATCAGATAAACTGAAACAAAATAAGTCCCTGGGACCCGACGAGTTGTTTTCCAGGGTACTTAAGGAATGCAGGAAGGAACTTAGTCAGCCGGTAACGCAGGTAACGAGCGTATTTAATGCTTCCGTCCAAACTGGTGTTGTGCCAGAGATGTGGAAGAAAGGGGATAAATCCATTCCATCAAATTACAGGCCAATAAGCCTGATGTCTGTACTAGGCAATTTACTGGAATCAATTGTAGCTGATATTGTTAGAAGTCACCTAGAAGAGCATAATTTGATTATTGAGTCTCAGCATGGATTCAGGAGAGGCCGTTCCTGCCTGACAAAATTTACTGACGTTCTTTAATAAAGTATATGAGGCAATAGATAAGGTAAAGAATATGATGCTGTTTATTTGGATTTCAGTAGAGCCTTCGATAGAGTACCTCTCTCATGGCACTGGACGCAAAGTCCTAACATGGATCGAGGCATGGTTTACTAACAGAAAGCTGAGAGCTTCAGTTTATGGGGTCAAATCTGAATGGGGACCGGTCACAAGTGGCGTCCCACAAGGATCAGGTTTAGCCCCATAGTTGTTTATAATTTACATTAATGACCTTGATGAGAGAATTACAAGTGACATGAGCAAATTTGCTGATGATACAAAATCCTCCTGGATTTGGACAAATTAATGTCTTGGACTGAAAAGTAGGAGATGAAGTTCAGTGTAGACAAGTGTAAAGTCCTAGTCCTTGTAAATGATAATAACCCTCGAAGTTATAAACTAGGTGGAGTACAGCTTGGATACACAGTGTGAAAAAGACTTGAGAGTCATGGTAAGCAGAAATCTAAAGCCAAGGCAGCAGTGCCTTAGTGTGCGCAATAAGGCTAACAGGTTACTGAGATTTATCTCAAGAAGTATAAGTAACAGAAGTCCAAAAGTTAATTTACAGCTCTATACATCACTAGAGAGGCTCACTTAGATTATGCCGCTCAGGCCTGTTGCCTGTTAGCCCAGTGTAGGATAGTATGGCCCAGTATGGGCTAACAGGCAGCAGGCCTGTTGGCCCATACTGGGCAGGTCCTTCACAGCCCGCTAACAGAACACTTGCCCAACCCACTTTCAGTGCTACCCTAACAATAAGCTTTAATAAATCTTACGCATGTGCAAGTCCCACTCAAATCCAACCCCTCTCATTCATGTATTTATCCAACCTAAACTTGAAACGTTCCAAAGTTTTAGCTTCCATCACCCTACTAGGTAGATTGTTCCACTCATCAACTACCCTATTTCTAAACCAATACTTTTCTATATCCTTTCTAAATCTAAACTTGTCTAATTTGATTCCATTACTTCGGGTTGTCTCTTGGAGGGAGGTACTTAAGACTTTATTTATATCCTCTTTTCTAATACCCATCTTCCAGTTATACACTTCGATCATGTCTCCCCTCATTCTTCCTCTTACAAGTAAATGCAATTTAAGGGACTTCAATCTTTCTTCACACGAAAGATTTCTAATGCTATGTATTAATTTTGCCATTCTTCGTTGTATATTTTCTAATGAATTTGTATCCATTCTATAATATGGGGACCAGAACTGAGCTGCATAATCTAGGTGAGGCCTTACTAATGATGTGTAAAGGTGAAGTATAACCGTTGGACTTCTGTTGCTTACACTTCTTGATATAAATCCCAGTAATCTGTTTGCCTTATTACGTACGCTTAGGCACTGCTGTCTTGGTTTAAGGTTGCTGCTCACCATAACCCCCCAAGTCCTTTTCGCATTCTGTACGGCTAATTTCTACATTAATTCGCTAATAAGTGCTAAGGTTATGAACATTCCGAGCTTTAGAACTCTGCATTTATCTACACTGAACTGCATCTGACACTTTTCTGACCACGAACTGAGTTTGTCTAAATACTCCTGAAGTTCCGTTACATTTAGGTCTGAATCGATTATCCTACCTATCTCTGTGTCATCAGCGAATTTGCTCATATCACTAGTAATTCCCTCCTTAAGGATAATTGTAACTAATGGTATATATAGTATACAAGCTCACAGGTTCCAAATAGCCACAACATTCTAAATTTCCTATCTAATGTATTGCAGTTACGTCAATTTCAGTTAGTAATAAACACATTAGCAAATATGAGTAAACATGGAACAGGAAGTGAGACTGTCAAACAACCTTAGAAACACACAGGTACTAAACCAAAGCAAAATCCTAATTACAATGTTAGGCAGTGTAAATGCATGTGCCCCGACTGTGACAGTTATCCTACAAAGTAGAATCATCTAGAGCCGAGCTCGGAATAGAAGGATATCATGTGTGGAATATTCTCCAAACATTCATTTAACATACATTTCGACCCTACATAACTGACATGCAGTAAAACCTACAAGAACACCAGTACACTCTGATTCACGATCACAGTTGTATAAGGATATATAAAATAATATCAGAATACTTAGAAACTAGGAGAAGAAAAGAAAAAGCCTTCTAGCAGCCCGTCATCACTGAACCACTGCCAAGAAATGAGAGACTAGAGAGAGAGGCAACCCTCCTCGTTAGACAATTTCCAGAAATCTCTGAGAAGCTGGCATTGTTGAAAGATAATCAGACAACATCAGTTACTCACATGTAAAAGCATAATTAAGTGGTGTGACACAGGTGAATTTACAACACATTCTGGTCCTTCATATGAAAAGCAATTTCCAAGGCTTTGAGGATCAGTTCACAACTTATTTATCGCAATATCTTATTTACTGCATTTTTGGGGTCGCTGTAATGTCTCTTCAGATATATTGTCAACTACTACCGGTTTTTATAATGGTAAGTGAAAATACGTTAGAGTGTTGTTTATGCCTATTTAAACTCCACTAACCTTCAAAGCTATGTCTTGATGTTCGAGTACTTCACCGGTTCTAAGAGAACTGAATTGAATATTTTTTATCTTCACAACTCAGTCCTCCTTTCCGAATTCTTCCCATATGCTGAGTCTGATTTCCATTCAAAGAAACACCAGACAAATGTTTCGTCTGATGACGTGTTTACATTCCAGTCACTACTTCTTTTAGACTTCATTACCTGTAACAAAGTTTCCACCATTGCCATATATTCAAATGATGTAAACGATGGAAAGTGCCAACACGTTTCGAAAGTCACATCTTTTGATACATTTTGATTATATTTCTTCAACTCTATTAAAAATTTCTGTGTATGAATGCTTTTCCATGAACATTTCCAGAGTGACTGTGAACTTCGTCAGCAAATCGACTTTTTTCCGTGATGACTAGCGGCACAATGTTCACCCTGAACCAAACATTCCACAACCAGATCCATCATTACAAGTGCCAATAACACACAGTAAAGCCCTACATAAGTGTAGTATACGAGGCCATAAAATAAATCGATCACAAAGACATTGTTGACACATTTTTTAGCTGCTGCAAAGGACGGTAGAGATTTAAATCTAATGTCACAACAAATGTGAATTCTGTTCCACAAATATGTTTTTGTTAAATATTCCGGATATTTCAAAAAATCATTTCAAATTACCGATCTATTAAGAAGCTAATACGATTGGCAAAACATGTATGCAAGTTATTTGCTTCGGAATTTCTTGCTATGTTGCACTGAAAATAGCCTAGGCTGGGACACACATGTGATGAGATAATAGGAGTCTTCAATCATTGCATCATCATCCGTCCCACTTGCAGACTCTGTATTAGCAACATTCAGATTAGTAGAATTAGCAAATAAACCATGCAAAGTCTACTTCTTTAAATGATTTACAGATTCTTGGTAAATCTGTTAACAACAATTTACTTAAAAATACTTCTTAACAGTATCCCATTATAGGAGGTGAAATCTCTCGTGTAGTTGGGTAGTTTCTGGAGCGAACGATTCAGCATGTAGGCATGATACAATGTTAGGGAGTGTGATTCAGCATGCAGGCATGATACAATGTTAGGGAGTGTGATTCAGCATGTAGGCATGATACAATGTTAGGGAGTGTGATTCAGCATGCAGGCATGATACAATGTTAGGGAGTGTGATTCAGCATGTAGGCATGATACAATGTTAGGGAGTGTGATTCAGCATGTAGGCATGATACAATGTTAGGGAGTGTGATTCAGCATGTAGGCATGATACAATGTTAGGGAGTGTGATTCAGCATGTAGGCATGATACAATGTTAGGGAGTGTGATTCAGCATGTAGGCATGATACAATGTTAGGGAGTGTGATTCAGCATGTAGGCATGATACAATGTTAGGGAGTGTGATTCAGCATGTAGGCATGATACAATGTTAGGGACAGCATGTGATGATACAGTTAGGGAGTGTGATTCAGCATGTAGGCATGATACAATGTTAGGGAGTGTGATTCAGCATGTAGGCATGATACAATGTTAGGGACTGTGATTCAGCATGTAGGCATGATACAATGTTAGGGAGTGTGATTCAGCATGTAGGCATGATACAATGTTAGGGAGTGTGATTCAGCATGCAGGCATGATACAATGTTAGGGAGTGTGATTCAGCATGCAGGCATGATACAATGTTAGGGACTGTGATTCAGCATGCAGGCATGATACAATGTTAGGGAGTGTGATTCAGCATGCAGGCATGATACAATGTTAGGGAGTGTGATTCAGCATGCAGGCATGATACAATGTTAGGGACTGTGATTCAGCATGCAGGCATGATACAATGTTAGGGAGTGTGATTCAGCATGCAGGCATGATACAATGTTAGGGAGTGTGATTCAGCATGCAGGCATGATACAATGTTAGGGACTGTGATTCAGCATGCAGGCATGATACAATGTTAGGGACTGTGATTCAGCATGCAGGCATGATACAATGTTAGGGAGTGTGATTCAGCATGCAGGCATGGTACAATGTTAGGGACTGTGATTCAGCATGCAGGCATGATACAATGTTAGGGAGTGTGATTCAGCATGCAGGCATGGTACAATGTTAGTGTGATTCAGCATGCAGGCATGATACAATGTTACGTACTGTGATTCAGCATGCAGGCATGATACAATGTTAGGGAGTGTGATTCAGCATGCAGGCATGATACAATGTTAGGGAGTGTGATTCAGCATGCAGGCATGATACAATGTTAGGGAGTGTGATTCAGCATGCAGGCATGATACAATGTTAGGGAGTGTGATTCAGCATGCAGGCATGATACAATGTTAGTGAGTGTGATTCAGCATGCAGGCATGATACAATGTTAGTGAGTGTGATTCAGCATGCAGGCATGATACAATGTTAGTGAGTGTGATTCAGCATGTAGGCATGATACAATGTTAGGGAGTGTGATTCAGCATGCAGGCATGATACAATGTTAGGGAGTGTGATTCAGCATGTAGGCATGGTACAATGTTAGGGAGTGTGATTCAGCATGTAGGCATGATACAATGTTACGGACTGTGATTCAGCATGCAGGCATGGTACAATGTTAGGGAGTGTGATTCAGCATGCAGGCATGATACAATGTTAGGGAGTGTGATTCAGCATGTAGGCATGATACAATGTTAAGGACTCTGATTCGTCTTTGCAGTGACATTCTTGATAACGAATCATCACAGTTGTACGATAAGTTCACTTTACATCAGGTTTGTTCACAAGAAAGTCAAAATTATTTGCAACGCACTATATAAATCGTTCTCCCACAAGGTTGTCTTCTTTACAGTTTTCATTACCTAAAGTTGTTTCAAGTCGGAGAAGAACTTAATTTCAGCCGAGGGAGGATCCCAAACCGTGTATAAAATGCACCACCAAGAATTTGCTGCGAGTTTCAGAATGAACTGTTAATTCAACATCTACCTGAGATCAAAATTCGCATGTATGGTTAAGCTACTATACGAGGCCTGTCATTCTGTCTGACACTCAAATATAGAAGTTTGCGGCACAGGAGCAGCCTTGTGGTTCAGTTACTGCTTTCATTTTGCAAGGATAACATTTCTTGTGATGATACAACTGTATCTTGTTCTTGACTGAAGAAACCTGTTAGAATGGTTATTCAAAGTAATTTAGCAGCTTGATACAGAGTCTTCAATTTAAGATAATGTTGAAAATTGTTCTTGTGAAAGCACAACATCGTTCACTGATGACAAAGAGATGCGATGTGATTGGTTCTTGGAATTTGGTTGCTATCTCAAAGATAATTGTCATTAAATATTTTCAATGTTTTCTCAATATTAAATTTCTTTTCTAATACCTTTAGAGTAGCAGACTTCCAGGGGTAGTGTCGCCCGGCGTCTCCCAATGTGACGTCTTCACCTTCCAAAAAGGGCTTCTAATATAGAGACATAGAAGTCTATTTGATTTGCATATTCTAGCACCTTTGGTCGCATTTCATGAGGTTTGTCTGCGCTTTGCAAAGAATTGTGTACTTTTTCGCATTGCTATTCATATGAGATATGCTATTTATTTTATGTGAGCATGCACCCACTCTACCTCGGCTTCCACTGGCTACTTTCATTCAGCTGAACAGCACGATACATGCACTCACCTGCATCTTTAGTGGAAAGAATGCGCAATGAATGCCTCTTAGCTTCAGGTCAATCGTAAAAGAAGCTGACATATTTTCTGTAATCATTGAGTAACGGTACTTTGGTACCGTTATGTATATCAACAACACTGCGACTAGCCAAGGACTCGAACCCATGCTGCTTTGGCCTGTCTCATGGTGGCCGAAAACTCATGACGCCTTAATCCACTAGACCATACAATCCTTAAGAGTAGCGCATCCAGCGGACTGGATGTTGTACTCGCTACCGAAGAACATACGATGGTGTGGTTGACGTTAGGCTAATTTTATTCTAGTCCCTGTTTGGTGTACTAGTACAACGAGCAATGTTGTTATTGATCAATACCGCTCGTTCATGGGCACAATAATATATATATATATATATATATATATATATATATATATATATATATATATATATATATATATATATATATATATATATATATATGTACTCACCAATTTGTGGTTGCAGGGGTCGAGTCATAGCTCCTGACCCCGCCTCTTCACTGATTGCTACTAGGTCCTTTCTCTACCTACTCCATGAGCTTTATCAAACCTCGTCTTAAAACTATATATGGTTCCCGCCTCCACTACGTCACTTTCTAGGCTATTTCACTGCCTGACTACTCTATGACTGAAGAAATATTTCCTAACATTCCTTTGATTCATCTGAGTCTTCAACTTCCAATTGTGACCTCTTGTGTCTGTGTCCCATCTCTGGAACATCCCGTCTTTGTCCACCTTGTCTATTCCGCGCAGTATTTTATATGCCATTATCATGTCTCCCCTGACCCTCCTGTCCTCCAGTGTCGTCAGGCCGATTTCCCTTAACCTTTCTTCGTAGGACAATCCCCTTAGCTCTGGGACTAGTCTTGTTGGAAACCTTTGCACTTTCTCTAATTTCTTGACGTGCTTGACCGTGTGTGGATTCCAAACTGGTGCTGCATACTCCAGTATGGGCCTGACGTAAATGGTGTACAGAGTCTTGAACGATTCCTTACTGAGGTATCGGAACGCTATCCTTAGGTTTGCCAGACGCCCGTACGCTGCAGCAGTTATCTGATTGATTTGCTCCTCAGGAGATATGCTCGGTGTTACACTCACCCCCAGATCTTTTTCCTTGAGTGAGGTTTGCAGTCTTTGGCCATCTAGAGTATATTGTGTCTGCGGTCTTCTTTGCCCTTCCCCAATCTTCATGACTTTGCATTTGGCAGGGTTAAACTCAAGGAGCCAGTTGCTGGACCAGGCTTGTAGCCTGTCCAGGTCTCTTTGCAGTCCTGCCTGATCCTCGACCGATTTGATTCTCCTCATTGTGTGTGTGTGTGTGTACTCACCTAGTTGTGGTTGCAGGGGTTAAGTTATAGCTCCTGGCCCCGCCTCTTCACTGGCCGCTACTGGGTCACTCTCCCTACACCATTAGCTTTATCATACCTCTGTTTAAAGCTGTGAATGGATTCTGCCTCCACTACATCGCTTCCCAAACTATTCCACTTCCTGACTACTCTGTGACTGAAGAAATACTTCCTAACATTCCTGTGATTCATCTGTGTCTTCAGCTTCCAACTGTGTCCCCTTGTTGCTGTGTCCCATCTCTGGAACATTCTGTCGCTGTCCAACTTGTCAATATGGACCTGGCTAATCTCTGGCTAGAAACTGGCCGCAGTTTCAGACACTTCTCAGTTAGTATGTTTCATAACAGCAAGAATTTAACGAGAAATAAAACTTAATATAAATAATGCTTCATAAATATTTCAAATTAGCTAAAGCAGATAACAGCTAGAAACTTGTAAATAAAACAAAGAACTCTTAACATAAGCCGAGAAAAAAAATGCGTAAACAGAGAGAGAGAGAGAGAGAGAGAGAGAGAGAGAGAGAGAGAGAGAGAGAGAGAGAGAAGAGTTTTCATGTCAACTTTCAAGCTAATTAATTTATAACAATTTATTGAGTATTAACCATCACATATTTTTGCAAGCTAAGTTTCTGTCTGAATCTCTTTCTCTCTCTCTTTCTCTCTCTCTCTCTTTCATCATTCTTTCCTGTGTGACACCATTTCATCAGTCATAGTGATGGCGTGCTTGGTAACCTTCCATCACCTCCCACATGAGAGATTCCTCGGGGAAATTTTACTTTGATATATTACCCGTGTTCCTTCATCTATTCTGCTCCCTCCCCTCCATCCCCCTCACTTCTCTTTTAACTCTTTCCATTTCTTGCCCTCCTGCTACCCTCACTCCCTCAATCATTCCTTCTCCCTTCTTCACTCTTATTTCCTTCTCTTCCTCTCTCGTCCACCGCCCTTTTCTCTCCCCTCCCTTCCTTATACCATCCTTAATTATCCCTCTGTATCCCTTCCCCTTCCCATCCCTTGCTTCCTGATCCCTTCCTCATCCTTCCATCATGCATCCTCCTCCTTTCTTTACTCCTTTTTCGTCACCACTTTTTCGTCCATTCTTTTCTAAATTTCCTTTCCTCTTTACCTCTCTCACCCCTTTTTCCTCATACCCAATTTCCCCCCATCCTCCTTCTTCATCTCTCTCCCTATCCTTCTTCCACCGCTCCTCCCCGAGTCCTTCCTATTCCCTCACTTTTTCTATTCTCTCACTTTTCCTACTGCCTCGCCTTTCCCTCCTCTCCCTTTCAGAAATAAAATATGTAAAGAGGCTTTCACGTTTACATATTTTGTTTTTGGAAGTATCGGTAGAATTTTTGTTTACTCTTTCAAAAGTTAAGATTCATTTTCATTATTTAGTATTTTATTTAACTGTTACCAGATTTTATAAAATTTTGGCTTTGCATTGCATCGTTGCCAGAGTTAATCAAACGTGCCTTTGACGAGTGCAATTTTTAGTGCTAACAAATGTCTTCAATTCTACGTCATTAGATGACTTATATATCAGTCATTTTCTTCACAGTCAAATTGACTAGGATTGTATTCCTGGTCCTTACGAGTAGCAAGTTCCTAAGCTGTACCATTCAACCACAGTGGGTCTATCACCTTCTCCCCTCCCATCCCCTTCCCTCCCCTCCCCTTCCCTCCCCTCCCCTTCCCTCCCCTCCCTGCAGGATACATGGTACATCTAATTTAATACCCCTCAAAACTGTATAGTCTGAAAACATTAGAAAAGTAATATTGAGTTACTTTTATTGAAAAAGCAGAGTAATGGACGAAGATTCGAACAGTGGCCCATGATAGTAGCAAGCCAATCACTATACCATTTAGCCACGAGGGATGTAATCGGATGATTTTACATCCAACACATCTGTCATATAGATGTATCAGATACCAGCAGCTGTTATCTGCTGTCTCTTCCCTTACCCTACACATCTTTCATTGCACAACTGATCACAAAGCCCCTCCATTAGTAGGCCCCACTCACATGTGACGTTACCTCCATCTGCTACAACTCACTTCTAACTTTGGTATAGAAGTTTCTTGCCTCATGCATCTAACACTAAGACTAAAAGACTGACTACCTCCTGTCTAGGCTGAAGGAGTAATCATTTAAGATTTACCTTTCTATTTCTAATGTGTCCTGTCTTATAACTTCCTGTATTTAACTGAGGAAGCCTGATTCTTTGAATAATAAGAATAACTAAGTGTTGCACGAATATCTTACTTGTAGCTTTGTAGATATTGTGTTCTGTAATATAATATTTGCCTGAAAAAAATGGCAACATGTTACAGGAGGTATCAACTCCAACTCTGTTGCCTACAAATATTAAGCATAATCTTCTTTCACTAGTGGGCCACGCTCACCTGTGCCGTCATCTGCTGAATCTCATCTCTGTCTCCATATATATGTTTCTGGCCTAATACCTAAGCATTGGGCTAAGGGTACCTCAAGAGTTTCCGGGGTCAAATGCTTATGCTGCACAGCATGCTTCTTCAGTCGAATACAGGCGAAGTTAACACAGAGATAACAGAAGAAGTAATTTTAAAGTGATGAGTCCCATTGCCTGATAGGAAATAGTCAGTCACTTATTCTAGGGCAGAGGCTTGCTGTCAGACCTCATTCACGAGAAACAAAATAAAGCGCTGGATCTTGAAGTGTCATAGGTGAGCGCAAACTGCTGTTGGATGTCATGGTAAGCAATTATATAACGAAGGAGTTGCAGAAGGTTTTTTACGCTACCAAGATGTCATGCTGTAGTGTTTACTAAGTGTAATATTGTTGATAGTGTGTAATACCGACAAGTTGATGAATATGTTTCATGGGCAACAGTAAGATATCTGTATTGTCGAAATGTTTCGCCTAGTCAGCAAGCTTCTTTAGCCGAATACTGGAGACAGTGGTACAAGTAATTTTGTGGTGATCCTTTCCCCAGCCTAGAGAGATGTACACAGCCAGACCTTATGTAGTGGAGCAAAGTGCGAATGCTGTATTACCCTGAGACAAATCTGGATCAACTGGCTTCCAACTGTTCAAGGAAGTATGCACTTAAAATACGTCTCAAGCTGAATGATTAGTGCAAAGCGCCGGAGTCATGCATCGATCAAAATCCATGAGCTGTAGTAACGTTGGTAGAATTACCTACAATGTTGGGTAAAAGGACACATGTGCAACTAATGCCACAATAAAATGTAACATTAGCTGCACATGTGACCTTTCACATAACAATCCATATAGAAAGGACAAACGAGGATTAGCTGGAAACTGATTATGATTAGTATATTTATTCTGGATATGTTAAACTATTTAATCTAATGACGTATAGTCAGAAACGATAATACTTTCGTAAGCCACGTACCGAGCATCCAAAAACAGGAATTTCAGGAGAATTGGCAACATATCCTGCAGTAATCGTATAAATAACCAGCTAACATAATATAAATATAATTATTAGGGTATTTCAGTAATATTTTTTTGAACGCGAATAACATCACAGGCATTCCAGATTTTTTTTTAATTTCCAAAGTATAAAATTTTTATTTAAAATCGAGATGATTAATTATGATCTTCATTTGCTCTGCAATCTGTGTCAGGAATGACAGTTTCAAAAGTAAACATTTTGGCGAATGTTTACTGTCAAACTTTGGATATTAAATACATGTCAAAATTTTTAGTATTAAAGATATATAAATGAAAAAGATGGTATTTGACTGAAATAAGAAGTCTGACCTTATCTTTCAACATTTTTTAGAAACATATTTAATGAAAGGTTACAATAGAACGTTAACTCACAAAATACCATCACCGTTACAATGCTATCACATATTTCCTAACTCTAGGGGTGTTTAACTAGACAAAAGTACTGAGCATTATCTCTCTATCAGATGTTACCCACCAATCCACCTGAATCATCCACTAAACCAAAGCCACATAAGCTACCATTAGTTCAACAGTCTTCAAAATGCACGCCATTAAAAGGTCATTAAGCTTCCTTTTCATTAACGTTTGAAGTCCAGCACAATATTAGCAAACGTTTTTAAGAGACGTACTGACTACAGGCAGAAGCGACCCACGTTAATATTTTTCTTTGACAGTTGTGTGATAACCAGTCAACACCTGCTTTCACTCACAGGACAATTAATCAAGCCAGGTACAGATAAAATAAAAAAAGCTAATTAAACCTGTCGAATCTCCCTAAATGTACGATTGTTTGTTTAGTGTAGCGACAGTTGCAGTAATAGCACAGCTGGCGAGACTCGCTGAAAAACCATGCAAAACGATGCATTAATGAGTTTGAAGTTGTTTTGCGTCTCTCTCTCTCTCTCTCTCACTGATCTCTGGCTGAAGGAGACTCGAACCTACGAACCTTAGGACAAGGTACGCAGTGCTTTACCAATCTACCCACACTGGACCAATACCTTGGCGTGTAGCATGAGCTACACGTTTGATCCAAGGCAGCCAGCTTTCAGGGAGAAGGCTTACAGTTTTTCATCTCATCCCCTGCATGCATCAGCCTTACTAGAGATTTGAACAATGCAAGGAATTCGCGAGAGCATGCGAAATATACACAAACACTGATCTCTGGCTGAAGGAGACTCGAACCTACGAACCTTAGGACAAGGTACGCAGTGCTTTACCAATCTACCCACACTGGACCAATACCTTGGCGTGTAGCATGAGCTACACGTTTGATCCAAGGCAGCCAGCTTTCAGGGAGAAGGCTTACAGCTTTTCATCTCATCCCCTGCATGCATCAGCCTTACTAGAGATTTGAACAATGCAAGGAATTCGCGAGAGCATGCGAAATATACACAAACACTGATCTCTGGCTGAAGGAGACTCGAACCTACGAACCTTAGGACAAGGTACGCAGTGCTTTACCAATCTACCCACACTGGACCAATACCTTGGCGTGTAGCATGAGCTACACGTTTGATCCAAGGCAGCCAGCTTTCAGGGAGAAGGCTTACAGCTTTTCATCTCATCCCCTGCATGCATCAGCCTTACTAGAGATTTGAACAATGCAAGGAATTCGCGAGAGCATGCGAAATATACACAAACACTGATCTCTGGCTGAAGGAGACTCGAACCTACGAACCTTAGGACAAGGTACGCAGTGCTTTACCAATCTACCCACACTGGACCAATACCTTGGCGTGTAGCATGAGCTACACGTTTGATCCAAGGCAGCCAGCTTTCAGGGAGAAGGCTTACAGCTTTTTCATCTCATCCCCTGCATGCATCAGCCTTACTAGAGATTTTAACAATGCAATGAATTCGCAAGAGCAGGCGAAATATACACAAACACTGATCTCTGGCTGAAGGAGACTCAAACCTACGAACCTTGGAACAAAGTACGCAGTGCTAAACCATTCTCACCACACTAGACAATACCTTAGCGTCCAGCTTGCTCTAGACTCTGATCCAAGGCAGCAAGCTGGACGCCAAGGTATTGTCCAGTGTGGTGAGAATGGTATAGCACTGCGTACCTTGTTCCAAGGTTCGTAGGTTCGAGTCTCCTTCAGCCAGAGATCAGTGTTTGTGTATATTTCGCCTGCTCTTGAGAATTCCTTATATATATATATATATATATATATATATATATATATATATATATATATATATATATATATATATATATATATATATATATATATATATATATATATATATATATATATGTATATTTCAATAACACTGCACTAGCCAAGGACTCGAACCCATGCTGCTTTGGCCTGCCTCATGGTGGGCGAAAACACATGACGGCCAAATCCACTGGACCATATGATCCTTAAGGGCAAGCTTCAAGAGGGAGGAAGAAACCTAAGTCTTAATTACTTGGAGTGAAACTCTGGCACCTAAGACAATCCAGAGTATTCATATAAGAATAACCCCTCATAACACGACTGTGCTTGTCCTGCCATACATTGAGAATTTATCATTCCTACCGAATGCCCTAAAGGGACTCGATATACAAGATGTTTTTAAGAATTCAAGGACTGTTAAGAGTATGTTGATCAAGAATTCCTAGAAACATTATGTAAGAGGCGTGTACAGGATTGGGTGCAAAGGCTGTAACTAATCCTAAGACAAACCGGCAAACCTTTAAATGTTAGAATTATGCAACATCAGTATTCAGTAAGGACTGCTCAAAGAATCAAACGTGATATTCAACCACACAGAAGAGTTTTCAATAATGCAGAGATGTGGGCTGAGGCGAATATCATTATTTCATGTACTTCGTGTGTTCTTGGGTAGCGAGTATGACATTCAGTGCCGCTGGATGTACTACTCTTAACCCGTTTTCGTTAAATGTGTGGAGTTTCCCTAAGACATTTGCCAGACACATCTATATTCAGCATGTAAATCCCTTTACGTTGTCCTGAAGTCCGATTGATAATTTTGATAACCGTTATGTTACCAGTGTTAATCTGGCTAGTTAACCACTCCAGTACCATTGCTTGTGGGCTGACTATCCTCTATTCCTCTAATACTCAATCTGTCCGGCACTAGGCACTCGTGTGCCTGGAGCGCTGTATGTTTCCTGCCTCTCCTCCCGCCCCCAGTCTCAGCAAGCGTCCTTCGGAACAAATCTACTGAGATTTCTTGCTCATTTCTGCAACTTTGTAAGTTCCTGATGATGTGGTTGTTTTGCATAAATATAAGTCATTCCGAATAGCTAAAATTGGTCAGTTAGCAAGAACTCATTTAAAGATACGTTTAAAAATACATTTTTTTATATTAATGCAAAAATTAATAATTTTGTACCAAAAGAACCTTAGAAAACTTACCTAACCTTATTATGAGAAGTGCAATTTAATTTAGCATAATCTAACTAAATATATTTTAGGTAACTTTACAATAATTTAATACTAAATAAACACAATAAAATATTTGTTTTTTTGTTTGTTTCAAAATGAATTTTGCGAAATAATTGAATACACAAATTTTCGCTTCCTTATTTGGCAAGAAAAGCGTTGATATTTAAGCCAAAATTCAAGCTTTACCTATATGGCATGACATATATATGGGAGTATGCAAATCCTCCCCAGGTGCCCAACCAGCTTTCCTATCTTCTTCCATAGGATCAAATGAGTTAACAAAGCAAATTCTTCAGGACAACCCCAGTGACTAAGCAGGAATACAGGACCTTAGCTATGCCAGTCACTGAATGGGAGGCTCTTGCTGCTCCAGCACCAAAACCTAGTGCAGCACTGGTCTACAAACAGCCAAATTAGAATAGTCCCACCGCTGAAAAGGTGCTTGCCAACATGCTTAGGGCTGTAACATCAGACAGGAAGACTGCCCATCTCCAAGCTGTGAGTGCACATCACTCCAGACACTTCCTCCAAACAGTTCTCATTTCGGCAGTGGGAACACTCCTCGACCCTAAAATCCTCCGTATTGCAGTGGCTCTGCGCCTTGCTTCCCCAATTCACACGGAATATATGTGTATTTGAGGCGATGCACAAGTCGACCAATATGGTCTACATGGTCTTAACTGTTCAAAAACCAAGGGCTGGCATGCAAGACACAATGAAGTCAACAACATCATTAAGAAAACCATTGCTACAGCTGGATGCCCAGCTGAGAAAAAGCCCCGACGCTGGCTGACACCTACATCCCTCACAGTGTCGGGGGACAGGGAGGAGCTGCTGATCACAGGGATTAGCACAAGATCAGCAAGTACAGGGACATAAGCCAACAGCATCAATTTGTCCCAGTGGGATCAGAGACCATGGGATCATGGGGGAAACATGCCACACGTTTCCTTAAATAACTGGGTTCCAGACTCATCGACACCACCAGGGACCCAAGGGCAGCCACTGAACATGGCCATCCAGAGGGGAAATGCATGCTGCATACTGGGCTCGTGTCCGGCTTCGGAGAAGCTGGAGGAGATTCATAATCTTTGATATATTGTTCCAATGTATTCATGTTTCTGTTTTCTGTCTATGTATTCTGTCTATTAATAAAGTTCATATAGAATAGAGAATGTAAGGGGTGGTAGGAGAAGAAAATATTCAAGCAACTCAGGGGAGAACCTTGAGTTTCCCTGAGGTACGTTTATTGTCTTCTCTGAGGATGAGGGTCCTCAGTAAAGTTCTAGAGGTGGTACCTCCCTATATTTAATAAATATATATATATATATATATATATATATATATATATATATATATATATATATATATATATATATATATATATATATATATATATATATTTGTGTATGTGTGTGTGTGTATGTGTGTGTGTATGTGTGTATGTATGTGTGTGTGTATGTGCATGTGTGTGTGTGTGTGTGTGTGTGTGTGTGTGTGTGTGTGTGTGTGTGTGTGTGAGTGTGTGTGTGTGTGTGTGTGTGGCAGATGTTGCAGGTATATGGAATAGGAGGTAGGATACTGAAAGTAGTGAAGAGTTTTTACGAGGATAGTGAGGCTCAGGTTAGAGTATGTAGGAGAGAGGGAGATTATTTCCCAGTAAAAGTAGCCCTTAGACAAGGATGTGTGATGTCAACGTGGTTGTTTAATATATTTATAGATGGGGTTGTAAGAGAAGTGAATGCGAGGGTCTTGGCAAGAGGCGTGGAGTTAAAAGATAAAGAATCACACATAAAGTGGGGGTTGTCACAGTTGCTCTTTGCTGATGACACTGTGCTCTTGGGAGATTCTGAAGAGAAGTTGCAGAGGTTTGTGGATGAATTTGGTAGGGTATGTAAAAGAAGAAAATTAAAAGTGAATATAGGAAAGAGTAAGGTTATGAGGATAAAAAACAGCTTAGGTGACGAAAGATTGGATATCATATTGGAGGGAGAGAGTATGGAGGCGGTGAATGTATTCAGATATTTAGGAGTGGACGTGTCTATGAAGGATGAGGTAAATCACAGAACTGATGAGGGTAAAAGGGTGAGTGGTGCACTTAGGAGTCTGTGGAGACAAAGAACTTTTTCCGTGGAAGCAAAGAGGGGAATGTATGAGAGTATAGTTTTACCAACACTCTTGTATGAGTGTGAAGCATGGGTGATGAATGTTGCAGCGAGGAGAAGGCTGGAGGCAGTGGAGATGTCATGTCTGAGGGCAATGTGTGGTGTGAATATAATGCAGAGAATTCGTAGTTTGGAAATAAGGAGGTGTGGGATTACCAAAACTATTATCCAGATGACTGAGGAAGGGTTGTTGAGGTGGTTCGGACATGTAGAGAGAGTGGCATAAAACATAATGACTTCGAGAGTGTATAAATCTGTAGTGGAGGGAAGGGATTGTAGGGGTCGGCCTAGGAAGGGTTGGAAGGATGGGGTAAAGGAGGTTTTGTGTGCGAGGGGCTTGGACTTCCAGCAAGCGTGCGTGAGCGTATTTAATGGGAGTGAATGGAGACAAATGATTTTTAATACTTGACGTGCTGTTGGAGTGTGAGCAAAGTAACATTTATGAAGGGGTTCAGGGAAACCGGCAGACCTGACTTGAGTCCTGGA
Source organism: Cherax quadricarinatus (assembly GCF_038502225.1). Classification (NCBI taxonomy): domain Eukaryota; kingdom Metazoa; phylum Arthropoda; class Malacostraca; order Decapoda; family Parastacidae; genus Cherax; species Cherax quadricarinatus. Next base: position 14,893 of record NW_027196984.1, on the reverse strand, counting down.
GATGAGAAGGAGGGGTGTTAAAGTTGCAACTTTATAACTGTAGTGTAAAGCACCCTACTGGCAAGACAGTGATGGAGTGAATGATGAAAGTTTTTCTTTTTCGGGGCACCCTGCCTTGGTGGGAATCGGCCGACGTGTTATAATATATATATATATATATCTATATATATATATATATATATATACATGCATATATACATATAATATTTTTCATGGGTATCGACACTTAATGGTCTCCGTGGTTTTTATATATCAGTCCTCATAATTTTATGTTTTACTAATGCTCTCTAATTAGCAGCAAATAAACATATGTGACAGATTAGGTATTTTTTTGATAATATAAAAGAAATATACAGATAAATGATAAATTATATATTACATGTGATGATACTGTAAATACTATTATCATTTATACTCTGGCTAACACTTATCGGGTGTGGTTCTTATTCTTCTACGTTTCCTCATTCAGTCCTCCTGACGATATACTCGGTACAATAAGTTGGTAGCTTCAATTTCAAAATTAAATTCAAATTCAATTAGGCTATGATGTACCTGTGTAATGCTTCCTCTTACACTAGTGAATTCATTACCTCTGTAACTTGCTCAGCTATCAAAACTTTGGAGTCCAGTCCCTGGACCAATTATGTACCTCTGTAATCTTTTGACTACCGCCCACAGGATGGGTATGGGGTGCATAATAAACATATTAAACTAACTTACACTAGTTTCAATTTCAAAATTAAATTCTAATTCAATTAGGCTATGATGTACCTGTATAATGCTTCCTCTTACACTAGTTTCAATTTCAAAATTAAATTCAAATTCAATTAGGCTATGATGTACCTGTATAATGCCTCCTCTTACACTAGTTTCAATTTCAAAATTAAATTCAAATTTAATTAGGCTATGATGTACCTGTATATTGCTTCCTCTTACACTAGTTTCAATTTCAAAATTAAATTCAAATTCAATTAGGCTATGATGTACCCGTATAATGCCTCCTCTTACACTAGTTTCAATTTCAAAATTAAATTCAAATTTAATTAGGCTATGATGTACCTGTATATTGCTTCCTCTTACACTAGTTTCAATTTCAAAATTAAATTCAAATTCAATTAGGCTATGATGTACCTATATATTGCTTCCTCTTACACTAGTTTCAATTTCAAAATTAAATTCAAATTCAATTAGGCTATGATGTACCTGTATATTGCTTCCTCTTACACTAGTTCTGACGCTTGTCAGTGTTATACTATCTCTTGCAATATGTATGTTTCCTTTCCTCGTTATTAAAACTAAAATCTTCGGCTTTTCTAGCTCAATTTTCAGTCCTGTTTTTATAAAATATGTATCCTGTATATTGGTTATTAAATTTTTTTAAACCTGAAACATATTTTTGCTTTCGATATTATGTTCATACACGATACATTTTTTGTGGTGGCGACTGTATATTGTTTTTTTAAGAAATACATTTTCTTCCCTTTTAGATATTGTGTTTGTAAGTTATAGACGTTGACATATTCGTTCTCGTGATACGATTTATCATTAAACGAAGAACGCATTCACAGGAATCTGTTGAGAGAGGAGTATTACACAGCATAGTTCGGTTGTTTGCTCTTGCCTGAAGGGTTTAAAGGAGAGAAAATAAAGCAGAAATGGAGTAAAGGCTGTAATCAAGTGATGCAATCAAACAGTGGACGTCTAGTTTGTTGTGGGAGGTGGGTTGTATTCTGAAGGGAATTCGCCAGTGATGAATTGCAAAGGGATGCGAGTTTCCCCAGCGACCAACACAAATGGAGATAGGCAAATGCCTCATCTCCACAATATGTCGTTCTGTCTCGTTCTGACACACACACACACACACACACACACACACACACACATCTAAGTAAGGAGTCATTCACGACACTGTACACCTTGTAAGTCAGGTCCATATTGGAGTACGCAGTGTGACTTTGTAAATGGTTCAAGTCGGACCGAAACGTCTTAAGCTCCTCTCTCCTATGTGCGGGTTATTTGTGTATTGTGCCTTTTTGTTATTTATTTTTGGAGTTCTCAGGACCAATGTGGAGCCCAAACCTGGTCAAGCATGTCAAAAAATTAGAGAAAGTGTAAAGGTTTACAACAAGACTAGTCCAGTAGCTAAATGGTATGTCTTACGAGAAGTTAAGGGAACTCAACTGAACGACGAACGTCAAAATGGTATACAATACCGACAGGTTGGTAGGTAAGACACATAGGTAACAGTTTAAGCAACTTTATTCCGAAACGTTTCGCCTACACATTAGGCTTCTTCAGTCGAATACAGAAAGTAGGCAGGAACAGTAGAGATGTGAAGACGATGTAATCAGTCCATCACTCTTGAAGTCGTAGAATTTGAGGTTGTCAGTCCCTCAGCCTGTAGAAGTTCAGTTCTATAGTCAGGAATTATCTGTATTCGACTGAAGAAGCCTACTGTGTAGGCGAAACGTTTCGGAATAAAGTTGCTTAAACTGTTGCCTATGTGTCTTACCTATCAACTGAACGACACTGATGGAAACGAGGGATAGGGGAAATATGATAACGACGTATAAAAGGAAGAATTGACAAGGTGGACGGGGACAGAATGTTACGAATGGTACACACACACACACACACACACACACACACACACACACACACACACACACACACACACACACACACAATGTTGACTAACCGGAGAATAAACGTAAGTATTTTTTCCCCAGAGTTTTAGCCTACTAGAAGGAAAATATTGAGAAGGAGGAAGAAATGCTTCATTCAGTGGATTATTTGGAAAATTATGTCAGTCTCATTACCTCGTACATTGCTCTATGCCTGCAAAAATGTTGAAGCAAATATACCCCTGCCAATCCACTTTAAACGTCACTCAACCACTACTACCATTAAATTAATATACAACTGTGCAGCATTTATTTTATAGTAATATGTAACACTGAGTTTACCGATTAATGTGCTGGTTCACCCTTACAGTAATTATGTATATAATGAGAATAAATGGGGCTAACCACTACCACACAGAGTAGATGGCATATCACTCATGATTGACAATGATCAGGAGCAGTTCCTTTGTTTCTGTTTACGCAAAATACACATATACCTTAAGCAATGCCATTTTTTAGCACTGTCTTGTGTTTGGGGCATATTTCCACTTTTTGGACTGTTTTTTTAAGAGTCTTTTAGTCCATGCAATATTTCCTGTTTGTGTCCTTCATCCCTGACACTCACGTCAGTCACTGAATTTAATTTGCCAGATGTGTTCAATAGAGAACATAACTCACGAAATCGTAATGACAGGATTGGGGATAGAACCCGCGTCGGTCTGGAGTTTAATGACTCTCTGATCATCGGTTCTATCCCGTCTGATCATCGGTTCTATCCCGTCTGATCATCGGTTCTATCCCGCCCGTGGTATGTTTTTTTTTTTTTTTACAGAACATAATTTCTTGCAGCGCAAGTCACCACTCTGTCGTTGACGGTATCCGTAACACACCACACACAACCACTTAACCTTTATACTGATTTGTGTGGAATTTGTCTCAGAAGTTCTCTGGAGTGTACTCAGTCTCAGGAAATGGTTTGTTTTTGTATTCTAAATAGTGAATAATTTAGTATTTCTCCAGCTGTGTGGACTCAGCTAATGCTATAAATGAATGGACTGCCTTTGGTTGTTTTATTTATGTCTACATATTGTTATGGGGATGTAATCTTACACTTGATGGCATCTCCACACATATGTACTGTGTGGACTCGCTAGTATATATGCTAGTAAATCGTACTAGCATGTATACTAGTTACGGATGCACTAAGAATTTTGTGTGTTGTAACTTTTATACGACTAGTCCTGGGTTGAGCGTAGCAGTAATTTTTTGTTTGTTGATTAACTAACATTCTGGCATGTATACTGATTAACTTGTAATCAGATATTACTTAAATATGATATATTGTGACTTGTTTCGCATACAGACAGTAAATATTTATATTAAATTGTCTTTATTCAGTAAAGATAGGTGCAATTTACAACTTGTTTTATGCACTGAGCTCAGATTTTCGATTTAAAACTATAAGATAGTTTACATATATCAGACTCTACTTTGGAAGGAGAAACATGCACATCTCAATACCTTCAACAACAGCAACAGCAACACTACTTCAACCCACCAACTGCAATATAACCACAACCAACACCGCCACCTCAACATCCCCATTATTATAATCAAAAAGAAGCGCTTGACCACAAGGGCTATACAGCGCTGCAGGGCAGGGAAGTAAGCGAAGGTATCGGGTGGCAAAAGGGAGAGGGATGATTAGTAGGGTACGGAGAACAGCGGGGCAGTGGATAGTGCGGGGGAAGAGGATAGGAAGAGTGAGGTAGAGAGGGCTGAGGGGAGTGCTAAAGGTATCATCATGAGTTTGTGGAGTAAATCAGTTGTCAAAAAGTCAATGAGAGAGTCTGGGCTAAAGGAGGGTCCATCAGCAAGAAGGGAAGGTAAAGAGAGAGTAGTAAAGCGGATACACGTTGGAGGTAAATTCTGCGTGCCCGTGGATAGAGTGGGCAGTCTGTTAGGTAAGACACATGCAACAGTTAGGTATCTTTATTTCGAAACGTTTCGCCTACACAGTAGGCTTCTTCAGTCGAGTACAGAAAAGTTGATAGAAGCAGAAGAGACTTTAAGACGATGTAATCAGTCCATCACCCTTAAAGTTTTTGAGGTGGTCAGTCCCTCAGTCTGAAGAAGAGCATTGTTTCATAGTCTGAAACAATATGGAGTTGAAGTGACAGGATGGAGCCTTATATAGCACCAGGAGGTGAGACGTAGGTCACTAGTAGAAGTAAGAACGCAGATGTTGGGAGGTCAGGTCCCTCTCAAATCCAGCCGTTCTCACTAGTAGAGGTTGTCGAAGTTGATTGCAGGTCTGTACCAAGATACCCTTGTGTTGCAGTGTCTGACAGATTGAACATTAAAATGGTACAAAATGCAACACAAGGGTATCTTGGTACAGACCTACAATCAACTTCGACAACCTCTACTAGTGAAAACGGCTGGATTTGAGAGGGACCTGACCTCCCAACATCTGCGTTCTTACTTCTACTAGTGACCTACGTCTCACCTCCTGGTGCTATATAAGGCTCCATCCTGTCACTTCAACTCCATATTGTTTCAGACTATGAAACAATGCTCTTCTTCAGACTGAAGGACTGACCACCTCAAAAACTTTAAGGGTGATGGACTGATTACATCGTCTTAAAGTCTCTTCTGCTTCTATCAACTTTTCTGTACTCGACTGAAGAAGCCTACTGTGTAGGCGAAACGTTTCGAAATAAAGATACCTAACTGTTGCATATGTGTCTTACCTAACAACCTGTCGGTATTGTATACCATTTTAATGTTCATTCAGTGGGCAGTCTAACAGAATGTGGCTAACCGATACTAGAACCTGACAATTCTCACAGAGAGGAACAGGGTGCCTCTCCATGAGATACCCGTGAATAAGACGAGTGTGGTCAATGCGAAGTTGGGAAAGAGTAGTCTCCCAACCTCTACATTCATGACAAGAAGACGGCCAGTAACCTATACTCGGTTTAATAGAATGAAGTTTGTTATTGAGCAGATCAGACCAACGTTGTTGCCAACGGGTGCAGAGGTGGGTAACTATTACAGCAAAATAGTCCATGAATGGAACACCTCTATATGAAACTGGGAGGTCATGTACTGCTGACCGCGCAGCGTGTCTGCCTGTTCATTGCCCTGTACGTCAACATGATCAGGGACCCAACAAAAAACAATATCTTTATGCTTGGTAAAGATACACCGTAGCCAAAGTTGGATACGGAGAACTAGGGGTGAGGTGTATCAAATTTTCGTATAGCCTGTAAAGCACTGAGGGAGTCTGAAACAACCACAAATGATGACACAGGCATAGATGCAATACGAATAAGTGCTGCAAGAATGGCATACAATTCAGCAGTAAAAATGCTAGCCGAGGAATGTAAATCCCCTCGCACGACGCTGTCCAGAAACACTGCTGCGAATGCGACGCTGTCAGAAGACATAGAACCGTCTGTGTACACTGTGATGGCATGAGAATGAAAGCGGAAGTGGTCAAGAAAAAGAGAGCGGGAAGCTACCATAGGAAGTTGGGCTTTCGCGCAAGGGAGTGAGAAAGAACAGACTCGAACAGCTGGAACTTCCCAGGGGAGGCAGGGAAAAGTTAGATGCTACATAAACATAGAAAGGTGGTAACTGAAGGGAAGACAAGAGCGAATGTAGGCGAAGAGAAAAGGGACGGAGCAAACTGGGGCGACGAACAAATAATGTCTACTAACATCGGTGACTATTCTATAAATAGAAAGATTGCGGAGATCATGAGAGCGAACATAGTAGCGAAGGCAACGGGCATCACGGCGATCGGACAAGGATGAAATATTCGCTTCTGCATAGAGGCTCTCAATAGGGAAGGAGCGAAAAGTACCAAGGCATAAACGTAATCCCTGGTGATGGATGGGATTAAGGCTACAGAGAGTAGCAGGAGAGGCCGCCGAATAGATCTGGCCACCATAATCGAGTTTCGATAAAATGAGGGCTGAATGTAGGCGAAAGAGAGTTCGACGATCAGCTTCCCATGAAAGATTAGCGAGGGTTTTAAGAAGGTTCAGCCAGCTGTGACAAGTTGCCTTCAGAGAGGTAATGTGAGGTTTCCAGGATAACCTACGGTCAAAGAGAAGGTAGAGAAACCTGACCGTATCACGTTCAGGGATACGTGAGCCATAGAGGTACAAAGGATGATCAAAGATGATAGAACGTCTAGTGAAAGTAATTTGGTGAGTTTTAGTACTGGAAAATTTAAACCCATGTGTGGTGGCCCAATTGGAAACACGGTTGACCGCATGCTGGAGAGAAACTGTAATGAGGTGACAGTCAGCGCCTGCACAAGCAATAGCGAAGTGATGACCAAATATTGGATGGAAGAAGGGAGGCCAAATCATTTATAGCAAGGAGAAAATGTGTTGTGCTCAGAATACATCCCTGGGGGACACCTTCAGCTTGGACAAAGTCCGGGGAGAGCATGTTATTAACCCGAACACAGAAATGTCTGTCAGTTAAGAAGTTCTTAAGGAAGGATGGTAGATTACCTCGGAGGCCTAAGCAGCTGTTCGAGAATGTCATCGTCACATGTCTGGAAATTCTGTTGGACTATGGTATGGGGCAGAATGACAGTACCACTACAAGAATTGAGGGAATGTTGTTTTTCGATAGTGACAGGAATAGTATCGATATGTGAAAAAAGAGAAAGATCATGAGCTTGGGTAGCATTCTGGACAGTGATGATGCGTGTACCGCTCCTGAGAGTGTGAAAGGAAATATCTCTACCAACATGGTGTAGGAGCGCCTTGCCAATACTATGGTCGGAAAGATAGGCAATAAAGGAAGTCGGCCGTAAAGTAAAGAATTTAGTCCATTGTGCATTCCGAAACTGAGCGTGGAAACGGAGTGCATGACGTGTTGGTCTTTTCTGAGTAGAACGAGAAGGTGGCGAAGAAGTATCATCAGGCAAATGTCGTTGGCGTTTAGGAGTGGGACCGGAGTTGGGTCTGACTTGGGACGGGCTGGCGATTCGAAAATTGCCGCACCGTAGAGGAAGAGGCCGGAAGCATAGTCAATTAAGAGCGGAGGTTAGATGTATCGGAGTCAGTCGTAACACCGGTACCTGAAGCGGGTGATGAAACAGCACCAGTAAGAGGTATAGGGGCATTAGAAGTGTCTGAAGAGTGGTCAAAAAACGAGGCAGGGTCAGAACGGGGTGCGGTAACAGGAAGGGGCCCGGGGGTAGCTGGGTCATGGATTGGGTCCTCCATAGTTAGGTTACTTCTTTCTATTTGTTTTTAAGAAAAAAAAAAGAAGAAAATAAAAATAAAAAAAAAATAAAAAAAGGGGAGGAAAGAGGAGGAATAGTTCCTAGGAGGAATGAAAGGGCCTGAAATCTCCCTCCATGCCCAAGAGGACCTCAGCACAGCAAGTAGCGCAGATGCGGCGTGGAACCCGTGCCATACCCTACCCTTCTTGCCAGCAAACCAGCAATCCGGGATAGCAACCTCACATCTGCCGGGCTAACTTTGTGGACAAAAGAGAGGGCGGCCGGATGTCCGCCACAAAGCTTACGTCCTTTGGCCACCACCCCCGGAATCCGAAAGGCAGCCTCCAGAGATACACCCGTCACCCGAAAGACACACAAAGCCACCCCCCCCCCGGGGAGACCAGAGGGAAATCGGGACATCCCCAGGCGATCCAGATTCCACGGCAAACTACACCACCGCCAAGAACCTCAACGGAATGGGGTGGATCCTGGTACCTTTCCCCCTACCCAGGAACTAGCATGCCTGTGGGAAGAATCCCATAGGTTAAAAAGAGGAAGGGAATAAGAGAGGGACGGGGAGGAGGAGGAGGAGGACAGGAGCAAGGGAGGATGGGATTGGGAAGGGGGGATTGGAGGTAATTAGGTTCGGTCTGAGGAAGGAGACCGACAGGTCTAATTCCTCAGACCAAGAGCCTCTTCACCACGCCAAGGAGCCCCTCCCTTGAAGAGGTCAACATCCCCAACCCATCACTCCACCCACCACCGCCACCATTCCACCCCACAACCACCACCACCCCAAATGCTTACCACCCCCTGCTGACGTATTACTGGACAAACAATGTCTGAGTTGAACACAAGTTTGATTTCGGAGGATAGAGGATTAAAGGCGGGACCGTCGTCAGAATGATACATGTGTATAGATCTCTGATGTTATTCCAGCAAGTGTAGAGCTCATGATCTAAGTAATTAAAGCTACCCTTCTCCTTCCCACGAAAAAAAAAATTACCAGCCATTTCCCAGGCGCTGTTAGTATAGTATTACTACCACTACTACTACGAGTACCACTACTACTACTACTACTAATCATAATCATAATAATAATAATAATAATAATAATAATAATAATAATAATAATAATAATAATAATAATAATCTCTATTGTTTCTGTTAAATTTGATGTACTTATGGCTCGTAATATGTTATAATATGTTATAATAATATGATATTTGTGGTGGAGTTAAAGGGTCGAATCTCAGCTCCAGGACCCACCTCTTAACTGGAGGGGTTTTGAAACTGTCATAATGCGGTTCCACTAATGGTGTTACTGTAGCTATGCTAGGGACGTCACTGTCCTGTAGTTATAATAGTGATGTTAGTTATGCAATTACACTAGTGTTGTCACTTTCGTAGTTACGCTAGTGATGCAACAACCCCACAGATACATTAATGATATCACTACGCTGTGATGACACCGGTGATGATACTGTCCTGTAATTACACTACTGACATCTCACTCATGTTACTAGTGATATCACTGCATTAAAAGTTACACTGATGACACTGCAATGTAATTAGTTACTCAAGAATCGCCACTGTGCTGGTTTTATTGATATGAATGTCATGTAATTATACCAGTAATGTAATTACCACTGATGTCACTGTCCAGTAATTTCAATATTCATGTCGCTGTGCTTCAGCTGCATTAGTGATGCCTCTGTCCTACAGTAGCCCTAGTGACTAGTTAATGGTACAAGCCGGACGGAAACGTCGTCACAAGTTTCAGTCCTATGTGTCAGTTAATTGTGTATAACACTATTGATATAACTGTCCTGTACCAATAGTTAGGTGTTTTTATTCCGAAACATTTCTCCTACACAGGCTTCTTCACTCGAATGCTGAGGCAGCAGAAACAGTACAGATGTAAAGACGATGTAATCAGTCCTTCACCTTCAAAGACGTCGTTTTGAGGTGGTCAGTCCCTCAGTCTGGAGAGGATTTTTTCTCCACAGTTTGGAACACTGTGAAGCTGAAGCAACAGACTGGAGAGTTAAATATTGTCAAGGTAAGGTGGAGAAAATCTTGACGACAGAAGAATCGGGGCCCACTAGTAGAAGTAAGAATATAATAACTGAGAGTATAGCAGTCCTACTGGGTAGGTCCCTCTCAAATCCAGGCTTTATCAATTGTACCTAGTGATCAGGCAAGAAAGTTGTTGAAGATGTTCTTTGTTGCAACATACCGTTGTGTTGCAGTTTTTGGCGGTGTAAATATTATATTACAAAACCAACATATTGATAAGTAAGACCCATGTGCAACAGTGGGATATCTGTATTTCGAAATGTATCGCCTATACAATAGGCGGTTGCATATTTTACAACAGCCTACCGTTGAGAGGGACCTACCCATTAGGATTGCTACACTGCCACTCAAGGATTACATTCTTATACTAGGCGGCTCCTCCTCCAGGCTGACTAACTATTTCAAAACTACTTCTTCGAGGGTGACGGACTGATAATATCGGTTTTACGTTTTTACTATTACTGCTGACTCCTCTGTATTCGACCGAAGAAGCTTACAGTGTAGGAGAAACGTTTCGGAATTAAGATACCTAACTATTCCATATGTGTGTTATCAAGTTCATCATGTAGCTGAATCAGTGATGTCCATCTTCTGGAGTTATATTAATATCGTGGTCCTGTAGTTACATTAGTGACCGTAATGCCCTGTAGTTAGAGTACTGATGTCGCTGTCCTGTGTTACGCTAGTTATGTTACTCATATGATTAGGCTAATCATGTTACTCTGATTAATTTAATGATATTACTGTTCTGTGGTTAGACTAATAATTTTATTGTAGTTTCACTAGGGTTGCTGTATAGCCCTTGTGGCTTAGCGCTTCATTTTGATTATAATAATAATTTCACTACCTTTTAACTAATTATGTTGTTGGGGTTACACTAGTGATGTCAATGCTGATATACAAAAAATGTCAATGCTGATTTACTAATAGTGTCAATGCTGATACACTAGTAATGTCAATGCTAATATACTAATAATGGGATAGTAATTTATTCAAGTTATTTTTTTAACCAAAATTCATTAGTTTCAATACAGAAATTCCGCCCAGTTGAAATATATTCTATTATGTTTTACAACCTAAAGGCAGCGGTCAGGTTCATTTGCGCGGAGCAAAAAAAAAATTCGAAAAAATATGAAAATGGAGTTATTGTTACCAAAAAATAGCTGAACTAAGTTTCCCCACGCTGATATTGTTCTTAACTGGTGACTGATGTAGCTTAGAGCATCTGGCATTTTTTCTCTTGGATAAGTAAATGTCAGAGTACAGTCTTCAGGATATGCATGGGATTCTGGGATGAGATGAAGAAGGTCATTGAAGTAATGGCCCATAACAATGGCCCAAGCACACTTCCCTGTGGAACACTTGCCTCAATAGAATGTCTTGCTAATTCTGTTCCATTGAGATCTACCCTGAAGGTCATTACTGAGGAGACATAGTGCAGAGCCTGCAATTTCCAGCGCTTGCAGTTTTGCCAAGAGGCCCTGGTGCCACACTCGGTCGAAAGCATTAGCAATGTCCAGTGTTACCGCACAGCTGACGTTGGATTCGTCCAGTGACTGGTGCCATTTAGTGGAGAGGTTTAACAACAAATTAGCAGCAGAGTAACATTTCCTGAAGCCATATTGACGATCACAAAGTAGTGAGTGATAGTCAAAAAACTATCTCTCTCTCTCTCTCTCTCTCTCTCACTCTCTATATATATATATATATATATATATATATATATATAGATATATATATATATATATGTCGTGCCGGATATGTAAAACTGGTCAATTAGCAAGAACTCATTTAAAATTAAGTCCTTTCTAAAATTTTCTCTTATACGTTTAAAGACATATTTTTTTCATTAATGTTAATGTAACATTTTTTAATTTTGCACCAAAAGAATCTTAGAAAACTTACCTAACCTTATTATAACAAGAACAATTTATTTTAGCCTAACCCAACTAAATATATTTTAGATTTGTTTACAGTAATTTAATACTAAACAAACACAGTGAAATATATTTTTTTTCGTTAGGTTCATAATGATTTTGGTGAAATTATTCCATACACAAATTTTCACTTGTCCTATATGGCAAGATGAACGTTGCTATTTAAGCTAAGATCGCAAATTCTGCCTATTCGGCACGATATATATATATATATATATATATATATATATATATATATATATATATATATATATATATATATATATATATATATATATATATATATGTCGTGCCGAATATGTAAAACTGGTCAATTAGCAAGAACTCATTTAAAATTAATTCCTTTCTAAAATTTTCTCTTATACGTTTAAAGATATATTTTTGTCATTAATGTTGGTGTAAAAATTTTTAATTTTGCACCAAAAGGAACTTAGAAAACTTACCTAACCTTATTATAACAAGAACAATTTATTTTAGCCTAACCTAACTAAATATATTTTAGATTTGTTTACAGTAATTTAATACTAAACAAACACAGTGAAATATATTTTTTTCGTTAGGATCAGAAAGATTTTGGCGAAATTATTGCATACACAAATTTTCACTTGTCCTATATGGCAAGATGAGCGTTGCTATTTATGCCAAGATGGCAAGTTCTGCCTATTCGGCACGACATATATATGTATATATATATATATATATATATATATATATATATATATATATATATATATATATATATATATATATATATATATATATATATATATATATATATATATATATATATAGTACACGGAACAAGAAAACATCGGCAAGACTTTTCTTGACAATATCGAGAAGAGATGCCCCAGAATAGCTTACAGCACAGCATTGATTTTCGATTTGCTAAAGCTTTTCGAAAATCTGCAAAAGGTCAGTCAGAAGTAAATGGCAAACTTGATGGAGTCCAATTCCTCCTTGTGTGACATGAAACTGAAGACAACTGAGAGAGCTTTTGATGATTGTGACAGGACAACAACAATTATCTTGATGTAAGAATAAGATGTTCCAAAAATTTGAGAAATGAAAAAGTTGTCTCTGAGAAGAATATTTAACAAGAGTCTTTCCTAAGATCAAGAATCCAGATGTTTCTTAAGGAATAAAATACAATATTAATCACTGACTAGCCTGAGCTTGCTACCACCTGCAGCTCATAAGACTGCCATCCCCACGAGCCCTTTTAGGGCGGGGCAGATGGCAGACCAGAGGCCTAGCTTCTCCCTACGAGCCCCGTGAGGGCGGGGAATGTGGCTAGGCCTGGGGACAGTTGGTCCCAAAGATGAGGGGGTACTTGTACCTCCTCCCATGGAAGACTTAAGTCTCGAGACACTCCCAAGATAGGGAACCAAGGCCGGGTCACCACTACTTGGAAAAGACCCGGGCCGGGAGAGTACCGGCGAATAAAAAAAAAAAAAAAAAAAAAAAAAAAAAATCACTGTCTCGATAAGAGATGAGTTGGAGGGACTATTCTGTGATACACTGATTGACACTGAAAACTGTACCACTTATTGAAGATCTCTTGCTTGGAACTACAATTTTTAAATTTATGAAAGATTACAGGTTGCTAACTTCGCACAGAAGTGGTGCTGAACGAGTTTTCCATGTCACAGCATTTGGTGGGAACCAGCTGTGTAGTTACTCAAGAAATGTAATCAACAGTTGCTTGTATTTTGCACTTAACACTACTGCAACTTAATACTTTGTTCCATGACCAGCAGTGGTAATTTTATTTTTAATAGATAAAGCATAGCTAAGTGTCCTTGCCAAGACATAGTACCAAAACAGAGTACCTAAAAATAATTAACAAAGAATTCGCCGTCTGACTTTACTTCGTAAAATATTTGTCTCTATGACATCTACATTGCTCATATATATATATATATATATATATATATATATATATATATATATATATATATATAATGTGTGTGTGTGGGTGTATCTCAGTGCTTAGAAATTGCTTACGTTAGCTATTATAATTTAAATTCTTCAAATGTAATGAATTATTTTGAAAAGTTTAAAATGTTCTTATATACTATTTTAAACACACAAAATAATTACCAAATGTACCGATAATTATAGTTGTTTCACATTCCACCCTTATCTTTATGACCATTTAAAATGCCAACCTTTCACTCACCCAGAAAATTTTCCTGAATAGTTGCACCAAGTGAGCTGGATTAAAATCCTTTAGGTTATATTTTCATAACAAAGTTTCCTTCTTTGACTGCTTCAAGTGTCTGCTTCGGAAACTTCATGTCTTAAACATAAATGGGAACCCGTTTCGCGTTATTAAAATAATCTATTGCCAAAAAAATAGGGAAAATGACTTGTAAGCTTTCCAGGTAGAGTGGAAAGTTGCCCTCTCGATGTAAACAGATAAACATGAAGAGAACTTCCTGCATTTTCAAGATGAAATAACCAGAAAGTGAACGTGGAAGAATATTTCATCATGGCAAAAATGGATATAGGATTTTCTGTGACATCAGAATTCCTTAACATTAAGGCAGGTATTCTTAGGTATTCTGGCCATTAATGCAGCGAGCGGCACTGAAGCTGGGCAGCCCTGGAACCACGCTGGAAACGTCTTTATAGCATTACTGTGCCTTGTAAATGAATATTTTTCAAGTACTTAACTGAGATGAAAATGGTGAAGATGGTGACAAAGCATAAGACTGTAATGCCTATTATGATGCCTCATTATGATGCCTCATTTATTATGATGCCTCATTTATTCCTTGTGCTATATCTAATCAGCCTATCAATGTAATTCTGTCACGTCATGATCCGAATCGGAATGAGTTAGGGAAGAGGTTGTCAACTTTTCAGAACCCAAAAATGTAAAAGCAACAATATCTTCCAGTGGACTGGAATCGTACATAGATGACCAACGTCTCCTGGTCACTTACTATACAGTCTCTCGCTTTTTTTCAATTCAAGAATATATTTTGCCTCAA